>NC_134827.1:37399977-37461887 GCF_004210375.1 Tachypleus tridentatus | reverse complement strand
CCTTTGTTCGTGGTTAGGAACAACATTCCTCGTGCCCTCTTAGCACACCTCGTATCATCAGACCAAGAAGAGACACATACGATGGAAATACAGGGACAAGGACAAGAGCACCAGCTTCTAGCAATGGGAAAATACACTGATAGTCTTTATTTAACATTTCAGATGAGTCCTGGTGAGTTGTTTTTCTGAATTTCTATGGTGTTTAGTAATTTTTCGTTTTAACCATTTTGAAACTTTCTTCCTTGTCTGTTATGTCAAAGAAGCAGAGTATCAACTATTAGTAGGTCTCAGTTACTCATATTACCAGGACTCTGTCATCACACCACAACAGTGAAATATGTCAATGAAATGCATGTTCTGTTTTTATAGGTATGAAAATGTCATCACCACCCGTAGAGTTGTCTTACAGCTTAGCAGAGAAAGTTACAACAGAAAAATTACCCTCTAAGATAGAGATGGATGATCTGTGTCAGCGATGGATGGCCACTCAGCCATTTTGCTGGCCATTCGATGATTCCAGGGTTGAAAGGTGAATGAACATCAGCTGTGTTTTGAAGAAATTTGTAATGTCTAACATTATGGTAACTTTTAGGTTCATAAAGTATTTACATAAATAGACAACATGCTGACTCGTGATTTATCAAGTAAAAAATATCCAACTTTCTAACATGGTTATTTCATAGTTAACAGAGTTGCATATCCACCTTGCTAATGTTATGATCCTATAGTTAACAGGGTTGCATATCCACCTTGCTAATGTTATGATCCTATAGTTAACAGCGTTGCATATCCACCTTGCTAATGTTATGATTCCATAGTTAACAGGAATGTATATCGATCTTTCCTAATGTGGCGATTCCATACTTAACAAGAATGTATATCGATCTTTCTAGCATGAAGACTCCACGGCTCACAGGACATCTTTTGTAATGTGGGTAATTATGTTTAAAATGAGGGACTGCTTTAGTATGTGAAGTCACATATAATGTGAAATATTGGAAACAAGGGATGATATGAAAAACAGTTTAATATTATTTATGGTTGTAGAATTGACAATTAAAATGTGTCAAAATCTATATTTTTGTTTTGGAACATAAACTAACAAAATGAACAGCAATGTATG
Organism: Tachypleus tridentatus; assembly: GCF_004210375.1. Taxonomy (NCBI): domain Eukaryota; kingdom Metazoa; phylum Arthropoda; class Merostomata; order Xiphosura; family Limulidae; genus Tachypleus; species Tachypleus tridentatus. Next base: position 37,460,764 of record NC_134827.1, on the reverse strand, counting down.
AACTGCATTCTTCTGTTTTGTAAAGTCACGTGCACGAACTGAACTGTGAGGGTCTGCTACCATACATACCAGTTAATTGTGTTGGAAAATCAATTATACGTCCATCAGAAGTTCCGGACATTGAGCTTAACGTAAGTAAGAAAAAATGAAAAACTGTTTGCTTCTTTAGTTTGTTTAGTTTTCAGCTGTTTAAGTAAAGATTGTTGTGCCTCTAGTTTAGAGAATGTGAAATGTGAATATAAATGTTGCTCTCAATGTTTTATTAATGGAAATCATGTTCACATTTTCAAAATGTGCAACTCAGATAAGGTCAACATTAAAATTGGATCATGAAATCAGAAACTTAGAAACATTTTTACTCTTATATGAAATGTTCAGAACTATTGTTTCTTGATATTTTACCATGTTGCTGTTTCCGGTGAAGAATCACATCCAAAAAGATACTTATTCAAGGGAGAAATTTGAAGCTAATTTTTCGATAGTAGAAACATGATTTTTAAAGAGAATTAATATCACTTTTCTCTTAATGGGTTTCTTTTCTTACACCTCTTTGAATTAAAATATCACCATGTTTTTAATGCAAGCTCTGTTGTTGAAGACTGTAAAATTGACTCGATGCTCTACCCATGTTAGCCACTACCTTACATGTGGATACTTCTGGAGAAATGTTTTATTTTTATTGACTTTTTTATTTTTTCAGGAGGAAGAGGTGCTAACTTTAATCTCAACTTATTAGGAAACATGTTTAGCAAAGATAGTATTAAACAGTATACCTTTATAGGATATGCTTTCCCTTAAGAACAGCTTTTTAGAATAAACATTTGGATGACCTGTAATGTTACAGTTTCTGATTGATCTGTCACAAAACAGATTTTGAGTGTATTTCACTGAGCTTATTCTGTAGTTCAAGGTTAAACCCATTTCTTGGTCACTTGATGTCCACAGTAACTTGAGGTCCTTGAATTTAATAAAGGTAATAATTTGTTCCTGATGAAATAAAAAAGACAATATTAAAGAAATGTTTCATTAGATAGGGCTAAGATAACTTCACCATGAAGGAACTGAAGTAAAAACTGTATTTAAATGACAGAAATAAAATTAGAAATGAAAAAAAAAATTGAATTTGAAGCATACTATGCAAGATAAGCAGTCAGAAAAAATATAACAAGGAATGGACGTCGTCAATATGTTTACACATTCAAACACGAAATGAGAGAACCAAACATACATTTATTATACACATTTTGTTTTTGCATTGTCACTTCAAGTATTTGTGTTCCATGCGACAGTCACCAAGGAGTCATCAACACAGAAAGTCAAGTGAGGTACAATGTAACTATCCCATGAAACGTTAGATACGTTCCATGACTGGACAGTCTACAGAATGTAACGCCTTATGTCTGAAGTGGATTTAACCTTTACAAATTGGAACTTTAAAAAATTTCAAATATCTTGTGATTCAGATAGAATTTAGTAAACTGCAGGAGAGTAAGATATGCAGTAGTATTTGAATCCTTCGCCTGAAAACCTGAAATAAGATCACCATCATCTAGTGCCTTGTTTTGAAGCATAGGTGATCACATCCCTCCACCCAGACACTTGTGATTACATCAGTCATCCCGGTCATGTCCCTCCACCCAGACACTTGTGATTACATCAATCTTACCGGTCGTGTCCCTCCACCCAGACACTTGTGATTACATCAGTCTTCCTGGTCGTGTCCCTCCACCCAGACACTTGTGATTACATCAGTCATCCCAGTCGTGTCCCTTTACCAAGACACTTGTGATTACATCAGTCTTCCTGGTCGTGTCCCTCCACCCAGACACTTGTGATTACATCAGTCTTCCCGGTCGTGTCCCTTTACCTAGACACTTGTGATTACATCAGTCTTCCCGGTCATGTCCCTCCACCCAGACACTTGTGATTACATCAGTCATCCCGGTCATGTCCCTCCACCCAGACACTTGTGATTACATCAGTCTTCCCGGTCATGTCCCTCCACCCAGACACTTGTGATTACATCAGTCTTCCCGGGCGTGTCCCTTCACCCAGACACTTGTGATTACATCAGTCATCCCGGTCGTGTCCCTCCACCCAGACACTTGTGATTACATCAGTCATCCCGGTCGTGTCCCTCCACCCAGACACTTGTGATTACATCAGTCATCCCGGTCGTGTCCCTCCACCCAGACACTTGTGATTACATCAGTCATCCCGGTCGTGTCCCTCCACCCAGACACTTGTAATTACATCAGTCTTCCCGGTCGTGTTCCTCCACCCAGACACTTGTGATTACATCCATCATTGTTTCTCTAAGTGGTCTAATTGTTAAACTGTCCTGGGTCTTCTCTCACTGTCTGCCTTTAGTTCTTTTCCCTACATATTTTCCATCCTCTTCACATGACCACAGAATGCTGCTCATCTTTTTCATACTTCTGTTATCTATGTTCAGAACTTCTCCACTGAAATAAGATGCTATAAAACTTAGATTTCTAAAGGATGACTAGCAAGAGGACAGTTGCATATAATAATTGTCTGGTTTTTAATTTTGAGTTAATTCATCCAAACTTTCTTCATACTCTAATCAATAGTAGTTCTATAACTTTCCAACAATTTGTTAAGAATATAAAGTAGAATAAAATAATTCCTTTAGTTCTACTTTGTATTAAACTTACACTGTTGGGTCCATGAGACAGTCTATTGCTTAGCAGACTACTCATGGCTGTTTAGTATATCTGTCAAAATGTGTCTTGGAATAAATATTTATTTTAATTCTTCATGGATTTTTACTTCAAAAGTCATTGGTAAAACTAATTGCTTAACATTTTAAAGGTAATGATAAATTTATATGTTTTTATCTGTGTAACTTACTAGCCTTTTTTTTTTTTCTTTCCTGATAACCATAGGTAATTAGTCAGGAGAAACATGTGTTTTATTTTTAGGTGGAGTTATCCCAGAGGTGGCCTTACTGCAATACTGTGTTGGTTGATGTTAAACCATGGGCACTTCTGGTGAATCGGATTGGTGTTGATATCTATCTGGTGGAACAATCAGGGAAAGAGTGGAAAATTCTCTCTGGATCTGTGTTTGTACCTCCACCACACCAAGTTAGTGTGGTTTCTTCTCTGCTGTCTCTGGATTATAGTGTTGAAATTGTTCTTTACATGATTAATATGTTGTTACCATGTTTACATAAACAGCTTCCATCAAAGAAAGAAAGTTTAGGTTCATAGTTATATATTAACTTTACATGTTTGGTAATATATATACATAAACAGCTTCCATCAGAGTAAGAAATTTTAGGTTCATTATATATTAACTTTACATATTTGGTAATATATGTACATAAACAGCTTCCATCAAAGTAAGAAAGTTTGGGTTTGTTATGTACTGACTTTACTTGTACATTAATGGATAAACCAAACTACATATACATTGTTACTCTTTCAGCTAATTATTATTAATGTTGGGTATTAATTTATGAAATGATAAAGTAATTATATGTATTATAGGATTAACTGTAAGTTATTGAGTCAGTGTTAACTGTTTCCAACTGAAATAACTTTAGTTTTCTCTGTCTACAGAACATTACATCAAATACTTAGAACTGTTAATGTTTTGGTAACAATATGGATTTATATTATACCAAATACTTAGAACTGTTAGTTTTTCAGGAACAGTTTTCTCTGGGTGTCCAGTGGCTTGGTGAACTGTATCTGTCCAAACCTCTTCTTTTATCCCAAGATGACTGGTCAGCACCAAGATACTGGCCTAAGGTTGAAGGTCGTGTCCCATTGGTTGGCCACGCTCTTGTGTTCATCCAGATCGTGACGGAGATGGGACTGAAGGTACAGTTATGTCTACGCATGAGGAACACGGTTGTTGTATCTGTGTTAGTAAGGAGAGTGGTAATTCAGATATAGTTGTTAAGTAACTTTTCTTCCAATAGCCCTTTATGTAAGTGCTTCATATGTCCGACTTACTTTGTACAAGTTATCTGATAGTTCTTTAATTCCAATGATATTCTGTGATTTCATTTCTTAAAATAGCTTTCAAAATGTAAAGGTTTTTCCGTTGTATTATTTGTTTAAAAGGTTAAAGCTGGTTTTGCAGAGAAATCAGTATTTATTTTGTCAGAGAACATTCTGGATGGTTATAACAAACACTTCATCGTCACATGTTTTTCATAAAATCTGAGTTAGCATTATCTTACAGATTCTTTGTGAAGGTTTTTTTATGTAAGTTAGCTCAGCCACAAGGCCAGGGGAGTCCACATGTTGCATTGTATGGAATAACTCAGTTTAAAGCTGTATAAAAGTCATGAAGAACCTAGAAGTAACAAGTGGAATTAATCACAATATTATGTTTCTATCACTCTACGTTATCAATACAGTCATCTTTCACATTTTAAACGTGAACTTCAGACAAGGTAATACCTGGTCAAAGTACTAATAATCAATAAACTTAGAGGCTGACATTCATGACCGAATGCAACGTCTCTACCACATAATCCCAATATACCCAATGTTGACCCAAAAAAAAGGTAAAAAAAAACAAACCAGAAAACACAGAAACAGTTTCACTTCTTAAGACCTGTAAGAAGATATGTTTCAATCAAATCCCATATCAGTTGGTTGGCCTAGACATGAAATATTCATAAAAATCCCAGACTGTGCTTTGTTTGCTGAAAATATGAGCAAAAGACAGAAATTCCTAACTTGTCTATATCTTTGTTTGGGACCTGTAAAAAGGGGGGTTGTTTGATCTTTAACCCAATAAAATCCTTTAAAAGGCTTCTAGATATATTAGATGACAGAATAAGTCAGTGAAATTTCAAGTTAATTTGGCAAGAAATGAAGGAACAACACTTGATTGAAAAGTCTTTTGAAGAATAAGAAACAATAGAAAACCAGTATCTCTGTTGATACATGTTAAATCTGAAAATAATCATAACCACAAAATGTAATAGAATCCATTAGTAATCAAAATCATGGACCAAAAACAACCTGGTGCTTTAATAGCTTAGAAAAATGTTTAAAAAAGCCACTCATTAATTGTAGGATTGTTCAGTGATGTATTCTGTCTCATTTATCATTTAAAGTAACATCATGTTGTCAATTTGTTTATTTGCCCCTAATTTAGCAGCCATCCATTACGTTAGAACAAATCTCAAAATTATTTTACTTTATAGTGTAGGTAAACTATTTAGGTATAAAATTATCTTATTCTTTGAGTTTTGAAACGTGAAGTTGATTTTAATTAATATTTCATATTTTTTACCAATACGTATATGTATGTGTACATTCCCAGTTCATTTCGTTACTACAGCTTAACATTTTTCAAAGCCATTCTCACATGTTTAAGTGACTCTAGCCTGTGTCTTGATGTATTTAGGTTGTTTAATGTTCAGTTGCCTTGCAGTGTTACCAACCATCTGCCAACAGACTTCCCATGTACATACAAACATACTAAATGTGGCTGTAATTTTAAGATTGATCTATACAAGTTGGACAAATGAAGGAGCTCGACTTGTAATCTGAGGGTAACGGGTTTGAATCCCTGTCACTTCAAACACGCTCATCCTTTCAGTCGTGGGAGCATTATAATTATATGGTCAATCCCACTATTCATTGGTGAAAGAGTAGTCCAAGAGTTGGCTATAAATGGTGATGACTAGCTGCCTCCCCTCTAGTCTTACACTGCTAAATTAGGGACGGGCCAGCACAGATAGCGCTCGTGTAGCTTTGCGCGAAACTCAAAACCAAACAACCCATATTCAATGATAAATGTTTTTTAAATACTTTACAGATGTAAGATAAGTCAGAATGTTTTATTTTGTTCTTGCAGATTTGTCCTTTGTGTATTACATCAACGATTCATGAAGGAGTGAGAGTTATAGCTATGAATGCTGCCTGGTTTGTAAGCAACCAAACAGAGACTGACTTACTGATGATAACTTGCATGGTAGCCAGTTCCTCTACACAGGTAATACATGGAGAAATGTTTGTGTTTTTTTGTTTGTGAAAGGGTTTCCTCAAACTTATGAGTAAAATAACAACCAACTTAGGGAATTTAAACCAATTAATATAACTTTTCTGATTATCTATTGATGATGGTCATGTTTAACTGAGCTAAAACATGAATAAAAACAATTTGAGATAAGTAATAAATTTTGCAACATTTTATACAAATGGTTGACAAAGTTTTTATTAGTAGAAATTAAATATTATAATACAGGTTAATTGCTGCACAATCTCACTTTAATGTACCTTGCATGTATGTCATTATCTATGTATGTAACCAAAACTTGTGCACCATCTATTGAAATACACTGGAAACAAAATTCCATAAAGAATTCCACACTTTGGGTATTCAAGATTCAAGTAGTAAGAAAAATAACTTGTATGTTTAACAACCATTTATTTATATGGAACATAATTTTAAATAAAACATACCATTTCACAACAATAACATGCCTTCCACTGGGACTATACATAAGGTTTTGATTGTATCTTTATTGATGTAATTTTTAAATGTAGTACTGAGAAACAGAAGTTCTTTAAACACTGTTTGTTTGTTTTCAATAAACATCTTTAATATATAAAACCTTCAGTGCTTATATTTTAGACTCTGTTCATTGAGTTGTTTTGATTCAGTAAGTTGCATTTGACTGAAAAAAACACCTTTCAAACACTTGACATAAAGTACTTCTCAGAAAAAAATCCTCTTAGTAAATTTGTCTAAACTTTTTTCAATTAGATTTTAATGCTACAATTATTAATTACTTGTACTAACAGCTGCCCACAAGGTGGTGTTTCTACTTGTAATAATAATGTATTAACAGAGTGTGTCATCAAATAATGTGTTGTCCTTTTGTATATAACATATTTGATTTAAAACTTGGTTTTGTCATTTTTAAGATATTTTGTGTATTTGTTGTTTCTAATAAATAGTTTAAACATCTAATTTATTGCATCTTTTTCTTAGAGAGCTATGCTTTTGTGTTTCAATATTTTATGTACATAAAATCATTTTAACAAATTAAAGTTTGAAACGTATTCACAGTGGGATGACTGGTTTTCCCATTACAGAGCGATTCAGACTGTTTTGTGAGCCACCAACAGTGTTGTTGTCTTATTCAATGTTAGAACATATTACAAAAGTTTATGAATGCTAAATGTTTTTTCTCTACCTTGACTTTCTTTTGTATTTATGAAAAGCAAATGTCAGACCTTTTTACATTATTAATGTGTTACAAACAAAAGCTTGTTAGTTTGTTCTTAGGGTACATTTATGCAAGTATTATAGCTAGATTAAAGGTATTAAAAATCATAAGAAATGTGAAATTTCAACACCAGAAATTAGATTAGTTTCTTTCCAGACGAGTGCAATTTTCTCCCTCAAGTAGCAAATGCTACAAAAATTATAGTTGAACAGCTAGTGCTGCATGATACACTCACTTCCCATCTCTCCCTCTGTACAAGTAAGAAAAGAAACAGGTCGTAAAGCGTTTGGAAATTTATAAACAACGGTAAATAAAAAGGAAGAGATCGGAGATCTTCTATGTTCGAGCACGACGAATGAATATATTCAAACATCTAATACCGCCCTCTACATTTCGACACACAGTTACACAACCACTTTCAAACATGTGGTCAGCTTCCGGTCAGTTACCTCTTTCTTTGTGAACCTGACGATAACCGAAGAAGGTCGAAACATTGTTCGCTCTTCTATGTAAAATATTTTCTCAACCCAAACGAGCCGTTTTTTGCATATAAATATATGTACATTGTTTGGTTAGGATAAACATTAAACAAGTTTTAACCACCAGGATGGTTTGTGTAGTTACTAAACATAAATGAAACTTGTGTTTACAACTCAGAAAACATTTTATTAAGAGGTATAAATTTGTTCATAAGAAAACATCAACAAGATGCCTTTGTTAAACATTAAGTAATCTGTGGTCACGTTACATCTTAAGTTCATGCTGTAGTTCATATATGTATTCCTGTGTCTAAATAAATTACACGTTACATGTGAATTTGTTACAGATCAAACTGTTTTCAAAGAAACAGAAACCAAAATCTCTCAAGTTGAAGGCAGCTCCAGAAAACAACAGACTCCAGCCTGTGCTGTTCTGGGACTTGACTTCACCTGTTAGCCACGATTCAGAATACCAGCAGTATGTGTGTTTGGCACAGAAGTCAAGTGATGAGCCAGTTTGGAGTCATCCAGTGTGTGTAACAATGTCTGTTCCTGACTCTCGTCTCACTGTTTCTGTTCCCGAAATCAACGGAACTACTAAGCCCTACCTTGTCATGATCCACAAGAAGGATGGGCTGACCTATCTCATAACAAAAAACTGACCCCTGTCCAGTAATGAAACTGTACAACAATACAAAGTACATTTTGCTGTATGGACAACGTTGTTGCAGCAAAGAAGGAGGTTTATCTACAACCATCTATATTTGTTACAAGTGAAATTTGGTTCAATACCTGATGAACCCAAGTTTTTAAAACATCAGAACCAGCTCATAGTAATTCTTAAATACGACACATTAATTAAAAGCTGAGAACTTGTACCCAGAAAGCATTTATAGCCTAAAGAAAAAAAATAAAATGTAATAAATTGTAAAATAAGTTCAGATATTAAAGCGAGTACATTACAATAACTTAAATCAATTTATTTCATTTTTTGAGTGCAACGATGTGATAGGAGTAAATTAAGTAAAGCATAAAACTGTAATTGTTTTTCTATTATTTTTTTTCCATGGCTTGTGTTTCCTTATTATTGACAACATGTGATCAGATCTCTAATGACTTTCCTCAAACTGTACTGTTATATGCAGAAGGTTTTCCTCAGGTTCCACTGTTGTATGGACATAATGCTAAAGGACAGCAAGGGGCCTTTTGATCCTTCTAGGCTATCCTATCCACTAAATTATATGAAACCCTTAAATTATACTCAAAGCCAGCCTTTATTAGGAACTGGAAAAAGGTCTTCCTCAGGTTTCATTGTTTTGTGAAGGCTTTCCTTGTATCATACTGTTATATGAAGGCTTTCTTTAGATCCTGTTATGTAAAGGCCTTTATATCATACTGTCATATGAAGACTTTCCTCAGATCCTGCTGTTATGTGAAGGTCTTTGTATATTATGCTGTTATGTAAAGGCCTTCCTCAGACTGTACTATCATATAAAGAAATATTTGATTCTACTGTAATATAAAGAATAAATCTTGGTGATTATAAAATTGGGAGCAGGACTCTGTTTATTTTTAACTTGACTTAACTTTGTAATCTTTCTTAATATTTCCATTCTATAATACAACTTAAAAAATGCCAAGTGCAAGTTCACATGGTACTTAGGAGTCCACAGAGAAATTATTACCACAATATTACTTTGAAGTCCTCTCAGAGAAAACTATGGGTTATTTAAGAGCTGACACAGTAGTTCAGGTTTAAATTATCTGATTGTTTTGATGAAAATTAGTTTGTTGAGACGTATTCAATAACAACAAAGAATGGCTGATATGGATCAAAATGTTGAAAGTTTTGAGTTTAATGTTACTGTTAACATTTCATACATTCATGTGTAGACATGTTATAAAGTGACAGTCAGTCCCCCATTAGTTGGTTCAAAGAACCATGTGAAACCCCTGCAGCAGAAGCTGTTACTTTCTGTGTTGGTTGAAACTTAGTGATGGCTATACGTGAATCCATAGAGTCTCTGTGATCTCACAATCTATTCTATGAATGAACCATTGAGATTCAAAGTTCTATTCTGAAGTTGCAACAGAGAATCTGTTTGTTCTATGAATGAGCAAGCTGCTGTTGAGCTTGAAAGTTCTGTTCCCAAGGTGCAACAGAGAATCTACATCAGTAAACTTTACTGAAGTAAACAGTAATTCTAGTTAGTGCAGATGAACAGTTTCCACTGAACTATATAACAAACTGATTCTTGTAAAGATCTCTTTCAACCATTCTCGTAAGGAAATCTGCACCAGCAAATGTTGTCTGTAAACCAGTGAAAGTATTTGAAATTTGTTACAGAATCTAAAATGAATAACTTTTATAAATTGTTTATTAACCATTATCAATGAGAAATGTTTATTTTGTTCTAATTAGATACCAGTGTTTAGGTAGGCTATTCTTATCCAGTTATTTCTTTTTCAGGTTATATTGTTGAAGAAGAAAGAACAGGACAGAAGCAGTTTCCATCCGTTGGTCCGGGGTGTTCTGCCCATTATACGCCCCCCGTCTTTATCTTCTTCTTACCCTAACTCCCCAGACCTTCTTCCCAGTATTTGTCTAGCTAAGCAGGTTGAAAATACTGATCAACAATATGAATCAGTGAAAATTTGGAGCTGTGGGATAAACCTCGTGTCGGAAGGTGACCAGTTTGTAAACATTCCTGATGCTTGTGATATCCGTATTCACAAAGAAAGAGTTTCTAACACAATTTTACTTTTCATTGAACCAGCCAACAGGGTAGAGATTTCAGCTAAGGAAATAAGAAGTCGTATAGGTGTGCCCCATGGTGCTCGACCTAAAGGTCCATTTCAGTTCCTGAAGACAATAAAGAAGCTAAGTTTGTTGTACAAGAAGATAAAGATTCTGTACAGACTACATCACTTAACCCTGCCAGAGTGCTGCCTGCAGAACACACTTTACAGTACCTTTCTCTCAAGTTATCCCATGTGTAAACATTGTATGCGATGATCTTAACGCACATCAACCACACCAACAGAATGAAGTGCTGAGAGTCAACCTGGATCAACTACTGATATTTCTGAGGCCTGGAGCTTCTGAAATATTGACATCTTCCCATCTTGTTACTCTCAGATCGTACAGGAAGTTAAATTTCACGTGGGAAGTATTCAGGTGGACAACCAACTGGAAGAACAAGGAGGAAATGGTTATGATTTTCCTGTTGCTATTCTTCCATCAGGAAATGACCCAGCAACCAAGGATAACCTTCAGCATGACTCGTCCCAGTCACTTCTAAAGGTTGATGTTGTTCTGGAGTATTCTGAAGAAAACCATCCTCATGGTACTTCCATTACCAGCCTGTCAATGTCCCTGACCCCAGTATCTGTTTATTTGGAAGACACTTTTTTTTATAAGCTCTTTAAGCTTCTGCCTACTTTTAAGCCATCATTGATCCATCGTAAAATAGTTCTGCAGTCTAGAGAACAACTTCTTCCTGCAGAAGTTTCCATGGCAGCTACGTCCCTTTCTAAACCCATCCACATTCATCAGTTTCACATTCATCCAGTATCCTTAATGTTGAGTCTTCGAGCTTCTCTGAAGCTGTACCTCTCTCTCGACCACACACCACTGCACTTCCACAGCTTTCAGAGGAGTAATTTCTTTAGCAGTAGCTACAGACTTGGCCACATGCTCACCATGCATTACTTGTCTGCTGCTTTACTGAGAGCAGGTGAGTCATAAGTTCTATATGGTGTGTAATGAAAACTTGTTATTTTCTACAATATTGGTATAATAATTAATCAACTTTTACACTTTAGTTAGAAGCTAGTAGCTTTTTTATTATAAACACTTTGTTTTTATTTTCTTATTGGCTGATTAGAACACACTAACAGCTAAAATTATTAAAATCTGTTGCAAATGAAATACTTAAAATCAGTGTTACATCTTGTAATATTTAATTTCTCATTATTATTGCAGGATGGGTTTTGGGTTCCATGGATCTCTTAGCCAACCCAGCGGGGTTTGCCCGTGCGGTGAGTCGAGGCCTCACAGACTTTGTGTTGATGCCATATCGCGGACTTCTGCGTGGTCCTTGGGCATTTGTTACCGGAGTGTCTGATGGGGCGACCTCTATGATAAGACAGATAACTTCTGGTAGGGTTGAGAATTAGTTTTAAGGTTTGAGAAATCAAACGTTATCACACATTTATTTACAAGTTATTGTGTTGTGATAGGATCATTTTCAGTGTATCCAGTTCTGATAGGCCCATTAGATCAATGTGTATATAATCTGTTGAGTTCTAGTAGGACTGTTAGGTCCCACTATACACTACATTTGAGTTATCAGTTTTTTTAAGTTATTATATTCTGATAAGGTTATGATACCATTAGTTCTGTGTTTTGTTTGTGTCATGTTAATCTTTGGAAGTAAGTAAACAGAAGGTCTTGTTGTAATACATTCTTTAGCGAATGTACATTGTTTAAAATTTAATTTCGCATGATTCGGTGCTCTTCAAGAATTGTTGTCTCCACGGCGTTCCTCAAACCTACTCATGAAGACAGTACACATCTCCTTCAAAAGGATATTCCTTTTCCTTCAGTCAATCAAAAGCCAGTTTCTAACTTCAGTGGAGTCACGTATGATCTTAGTACACTTTATTGAGAGATTAGTTAGATTAGTTTATAATAACTATGAATTTACAGATATATATTCTTTTTTTAGATTGATAACTAAAAGTAGGATAGGTGAATTAATCATTCATTATTGTTTTCTCGTAGGTGCTTTGCTTTCAGTGACCAACTGGGCAGGTAGTGTATCCAGAAATATGGATAGGCTTTCCATGGATACTGACCACTGGACACGACAGGAAACTTTAAGAAGACACCACCCCTCTGGTCTTGTTTCTGGTCTTTCTCAGGGTCTCAGTGGTTTTGGTATCAGTCTCTTGGGTAAGATTTTAGTTTTCTCTCACAGATTTAATGGAATATATTTGAGGACTTTGTTAGGTAATAATCCTTTAGGAGTTATTTTTCAGATCCATTTGTTATTGTTATCCTGCAATTTCGATCTAATTGTTGGTAAATTTTCTCAAGAGTTTCATTAATTTCACTCTCTTCCTTATAGCCAAATCTGATTTTGTATAATTTTATTGTATAAATATATTCACCTTATTAGCTATACATTGTTTAACCATTAGTTAAATACCTCAGGTTTAACAAGATAATCAACTTGTTTGTTAATTTCCTTTCTTCACCAAAAATAAAACATGATTTAAAGAAGCTGACGTTATCAGTGACGACCGTGTATCTCAAACCAAACAAAGCCGGTGAACATGTTAGTGTCACTTGTATAAAAACAGGTTGTTGTTATGGATTACAGAAGCTTCTTTGTCTCAGTCATGAATCTTATAACTGTGCTAGTGTCTCACTCATGATTCCTATATAGTGTATAATAGTGTCTCAGTCATAATTTCTACATGTATAATAGTGTCTCAGTCGTGATTACTACATGCATAAGTGTCTCAGTCATGATTCCTACGTGTATAATGGTGTCTCAGTCATGATAAAAAGGAAGATTTTACAGCAATTAAAAATAATTCAAAAGCAGTAAATGATTCTTAACTAGTAGTTATAACATTCTCAATAGTTACACCATAGCAAGTGTTTTTGTTGTAATTGATACAAATCTATTTAACTACAGGCAACTTTCAGTGATCTTTCAGGTTTTACAATATTTTTTAATCTTTTCCAGCTTGTAATTTTGAAAATCATTCCTAGAATCTAAATAATCTTGATTTTAATGTGTTTGTTTTTTTGGGAAAGTAAGGTACATTTATCATGGAGCTGTGGCAAGGTTTAATATGAATCTGATACACTACATTATGAGTGATTTCCCTGTATTATCTAACAGGGTTTGAAATGGTGATCATTACTTCTGTAACTGGTCACAGACTGTTGGTGTGTTGTTTGTTTTCTTACTGACTTCTCATCTTCACAATTCTTCCTAATTTTGTATTAATGTTTACAACCCTCGGTGTGGATTGCTGTACGTAGTGAGGGGGACCTCCCAGGGATGGTTCTGTTCTTTCAGTTTACCTCCTCTGGGATCTAAACATCCACCCACATGTTTACCGTGCATGGTGACCCATGAAGAGGAAGAGAGGATCCTGATGGTTCAGGGGTCCAACCCCAGTAAACCACTTTGGCCTTGAATTCCCGTAGACGAGCAGCCAGGGGTGCCCCCCCCTAGGTTCAATCAGCTGGTACACTTGGGCTAGGGTCAACAGATGTTGTGGACATTATCTGATGCTGGTGTTGGAGTATAGTGCTTACAAAACCCTGGAGTTGCTGCAGTGTCCTTGTTTGGCATTGTAGAGCTCCATGGTGGGTGGGGTCAGTGGGAACTAAAATATTCTTTTTTTATATTATGGATCCTCCAAATAAAAACATAAATAAAATAGTGAAAAAAAAAACAGTCCATATTAAACAACCACATCTTGAAGATTTTGAGCAGCAGTCTTCAACATCTGTAACAACTGTACCTCATTTTTGTATACTGCATTCTCTTTCAGACAAACCTTTAGGACAGATGTCTCCCTTTTTCATTCAGAAGGGACTAGAAGGACTTGCTGGCTCTCCAAAGTCAGTGAAGAAGCTTCAATCTGGTAACATATTGGTGGAAACATCCACATCTTAACACAGTGAACTCCTCTTGCATTCAAAGCCAATTGGGGATATATCTATCGAGGTTATGCCTCATGCTACTTTGAATTTATCGTGAGGAGTTATTGTTGAGAAGGATTTGAAGAACATCCCAGAGTTAGAGATTCTCGCTGGTCTCTCCACTCACAAAGATGGAATTATGGTACCAACCAATGTCCCCATTCTCACATTTACATCACCACATCCACCTGCCACCATCGAGGCAGCTTATCTTAATTGCAAGATACAGCCATACATTCCAAACCCTCTCTGATGTTTCCAGTGTCAGCGGTTTGGTCACTCGAAGACATCATGTTGTGGTTTCTTGACATGTGCTTGTTGCAGTGGCAAGGATCATGATGCCTATCAGTGTAAAACTGACCCTCATTGCATCAATTGCAACAACTCTCACCCGTTTTTACTTTCATTCTTGCCCTAAATGGTTGGAAGAAAAAGAGGTGCAGCATTTGAAAATCATTTATAACATTACTTAAATCTTGAAATTTCAGTTGATGTCCACCACTTCATCTCGGACATATGCTGCTGCATTTCGTTCCACTACTACAGTGGGAGTGCAGGCGGATCTGTCTGTGCCTCTAAAAGAATTATTCTCAAACCAAATAAAAAGTCTATTGACCTCCATGGTTAAAAAAGTTTATGAATCAACTTCAACACCTATCTCTGTCCCTTACATACATTCCAACAAACCCCAAGATCGACATCCTTTGGTTCTGAGTTCTGGCATTTCCTCAGATACATCTTCTTCTTCCACTCCAAGATGCAAAACAATCATTCGTTCACGTCTTCAGTCACTGGAATCCTCTTCCAACAACAAAGACCTGCCCAATCCACCTAGGGCAGGATCCATGGAGGTTGAGAGATCTCCCTTGAATAAAACAATAAAAAAAAAATATGTGGTCATAAACAGAAGGGTTCTCCACCCAATTTGCCAACATATGAATAAAAATGGTCACCTTGATACAATAGAACTGTCAAGGTTTACGTTCTACTCTGGATGACATCAAAACACTGATTGCTTGCTACCATCCTGTATGACTTTCCTCACAGGAAACATTTCTGAAACCTGCCGATACAGTCACCTTTCGACAGTTTTCTTTGTACAGAAATGACATGCTGTGTAATGGACGAGTGCATGGAGGGGTGGCACTGTTAGTTGATCAACATGTGCTTTGCGAGCTGTCTCTGTAAGACCCTAGAGAAGATGGTTAATGCTCATCTTGTTTGGTTCCTCGAACCACCTGATTCGACTTGAAATGTCAATCAGAGAAGCCTTTCTGAAAGGACAACATGGAGGTATGGTATTTTGCAAGATGTCCATATATATGGGTTACGTGGCAATTTGCCCATTTTTATTAGAAATTTTTTAATGGACAGAAGATTCCAAGTTTGTGTGGGTTCGATACTTTCCCATTCTTTTCTACAGGAACTTGGAGTCCCTCAAGGCTGTGTTTTGAGTATCACATTTTTCAGTATAAAGATTGATGGCATTACTGAACAACTCCCTCTTACTGTTGCAAACGGGCTCTATGTCGACGACTTTCACACATCATGTCAGTCGTCGAACATGAGGTATATTAAGCGGCAGCTACAGACTGCCCTCAGTCCTTTACTGAAGTGGACCACAGCAAACGGTTTTAACTTCTCTCTCTCTAAAACTGTTTGCATATACTTTTGTCAACAAAAGGGTGTTCACCCTGATCCTGAACTCTGTATCAGTTAAGTTGTGGTACCTGAGACAGTTTCTGAGGCTTATCTTTGACCATAAGCTGACCTTTATACCACACATCAAGGAGCTACGGGTCAAATGTACAAGAGCACTGAACATCCTTTGCATCATCTCTTCCACCACTTGGGTAGCAGATCAATGTTAAAGATATATCGTGCTTTTATTCAATTGAAACTAGACTATGGATCACTGTTTTTTCCAAGTTTTTAGGGTCATCTTGTCATAGGTTACAGATTTGTTTTCCAGATGCCATGTGGCCTACATATGTCACAGGTTACACTTTTGTTTTCCAGGTGCCGTGTGGCCTACATATATCACAGGTTACAATTTTGTTTTCCAGGTGCCGTGTGGCCTACATATGTCACAGGTTACAATTTTGTTTTCCAGGTGCCGTGTGGCCTACATATGTCACAGGTTACACTTTTGTTTTCCAGGTGCTGTAGCAGGTGTCATTGATCAGCCCCTTCAAGCACTTGTTTCTCCAGACCTTGAAACAAACTCACCAGTTAGAGTTGCAAGTGGAGTCGTCACAGGTGTTGGGAAAGGTCTTGTTGGAGTAGTTACAAAACCTATAGGTGGTGCTGCAGAGCTTGTGTCCCAGGCCGGACAAGGTAAATATGTCTGTATGATTAGATTTTTTTTTCTTCTAGCACTATGAATGTTATTAAAATGCATAATTCTTATTATGGATACTTAACATATATATTGAAGTTAAAATGTAACGGTCAATCCCACTATTCGTTGGTAAAAGAGTAGCCCAAGAGTTGGCGGTGGGTGGTGATGACTAGCTGCCTTCCCTCTAGTCTTACACTGCTAAATTAGGGACGGCTAGCACAGATAGCCCTCATGTAGATATGCGTGAAATTCCCAAACAAAAAAGCAAAACACCATATTTCTTTATTATACTTCTGAAAAACTCAAGTTATTAATAAGTTTTTATATAATCATAATTTCATGTTTTTATTACTTAACGTAACATGTTCCTCGTTTTCAGTTAGACCAGGGTGCCCATTATCAAGTGATGTTACTACTTACAACATTTAAGGGTTAAAGGTGGATAACCTATCATTCAATATCACACATTGCTCAAACCTACAAGATGATTCAGCAATGTCTTGTTCTGTGTACGAGTTAAGAGCTATATTATAATTGAACTCTATCAGTGGGGTACTTCTCTAAATGTCATGTAACCATTTTAAAAACACACTATTTTTGTAATACAAGAAATAGTATTTATAAACTACAAACAATAATTAGTGACAGTTATGTATAGTTTGTAATACTTATAAAAATTACACACAGTTCATTTTAAATATTATTAAAATAATTATGGCACTAATTAAACTTTCCTATTTCTCACAGTTGTGTTTAAATAGCAATATAACTAAAGTTATGGTCCATAGGTACTTTAACATTTTTGGTGCCCATGTCTTAAACAGTATTTTTAGGTTGTTTCATTTCGTTTTTTTTCAACTAGTATGAATTTATGTATATTTTCACCAGTTAGATGAAAGCCCGTAGTAACTGAAAGATTTACATTTTTAGTAGAGAACTTGTGACTTGTTTATTTTGGAACTCCTATTTATTTAAGTGTTTCTTCTTCAGGACTGCTGGAAGGAGCAGGCTGGGGAAGAAAACTAGTCCGGAAGTACAGTCCAGTAACAGCGTTGTGCAGAGACAGACACAACAGTCATTTGAAACTTGCATGGAAAGTTCTGCAAGGGCTGGGTAGAGATAAAGTGGTTCTGTGTGTGGAAGCAACTCACCTAAACCATTCTGGCAGTTACATCTCTGATGTGCTGGTTCTAACGTCCGAGGTAAGTGAGGGGACCACAATTACAAGAAGTAATATCAACGGTTAGTTTATTCGACAAATAAAAATGTATATCCCAACTTTGTGAGCAACATCATTTCAACAGGTTCTAACATCTTGGTTAAGTTGAACTCACAGAAGTAAATCGTGCAATAAGAACAGCTACTTTATTGGTTCCATCGTTGATCTAAGAGACGAATCTGAAGTGATGTCGACTTTCACCATTATCCACTTGCTGTTAATTGTTGGCCTTTACACAAATGAAAGTGTAAACTGCCATTTCTTTGTGATTTTTAACTAACACTGATATGTCAAACAGAGAATACATACAACTCCAACGCACGTTTATACTCTCATCCCCAAGATGTGTCCGGCAATGGTCACTTGCAAACTCTCTTTCTTAACCTGAAGATGACCTAGGAAGGTGGAAACCTTGTTCTCTCCTTATCAATAAAAGTGTTAATACCCATACCAGCTGTTCTGATATATAAAATACATACAGAACTTCAGGTTAACAACATAAGATAATTTTTGAAGACATCATAGGCTTTGGAGTATTAACCAAGTCTTACTAATATTTTGTTTCACAACATTTTGTCTTCCATGCCCCCTCAATAAATATATTTTCTTGTGTCATACTCTTTTCTTTTAAAATCGTTAAAAAGCAAGTTGTTGTGTTGTAATTATGTATTGTTTTCATTAATAAAAGATATTAAAATGCTTCATTTTATATTATTTCATGACTGACACAGGCCCAGCATGGCCAGGTGGTTCTGACACTCGACTCGTAATCTGAGTGGTGATGACTAGCTGCGTTCCTTCTAGTAGCTTTGCGAAAAATTTAAAAACAAAACAAACTATTGGCACACTCATGCTCTCCTCCCCAAGCAATAATTTTCGCTTTTATATAGTACGTTAAATATAATTAAAATTAAGCATTCAAAGAGCATTGACAGTTTCCCAAACTTTGGCTTTGAAACATAATTTTGTGTGCCCCACTAGTGTGTTACACAGTCCATAACTGAAAGTTGGTTTTGACCCTCCAGTGAAGTGCATAGCAATTAACATTTATTAATATTTTCTTGGACTCGTATTTTTCCCGTTTCTTCACAGAATGTAGGGTTATAATTTAAGCTTTGAGCTAAACACTCTGTCGTTGATTTGCTGACTTAACAAACAACAACTGAAATATCTTGTTTATATTATGTTTATCTTGTTTAATGGTTCTTGGATTAACAAGAGGTCACCATGAATCTAATATATAAAGGTATCAACTATTCCCTGATTATTTCCACTAGGTTTTGTGCGTAATAAACAAAGAAGAAGACACACAACAACAGACCTTTGCCATAACGGAGGTGGAGTGTCGTGGGTCAGTTGGTGATCTGAGTGCAATATACCTCGCGTTCGCATTGAAAAGATCGGAAACTTCCACCTGAAATGAAGGCTGTGAGTACAAACAGAACTAGAGTGGATAATATTTCTTACCCAAGTTGGTGTATTATTTTTTACTTACTCTTAGAAGTTGTTTTGATTATAAACATTTTACTGGTAGCATTTACATTATTTTATGGAATAACATCTGTGATTTATCCCAATGTGTAGACTCAGGAGAGTAATCTAGAGAGAGTTGCTGATTACATACACAAAACTGCTCAGTTCAACTCCATCGGAGCTCAGTGGTTAACTAGAGAAGACGACCAATCAGAGGCCTCCTTCCAAACTGCCGATGACTCTAATTCCATATATCAGTATTACCTTCATCCAAAAGTCCGTGGACTCTTCCTCATCCAGTTTCACTTGGTACAGAGAGAAGCTTTAGGAAGAGGTTTTAGACTGTAATTATTTCTTGTTTTCAGTACCAGGAATATGGGATTTCATGTCTGTGATTTATATATAGTTGAGTATTTTCTTATGCATGGAGACCCAAAACATCTGACTGAAATGTGTGTCATTTTCTTGCACAAGGGTTTGTAGTGTAATAAGCATCACATTACAAAACTTATCTTAATTTTCACATTAAAATAGGAAGAGTCGAATGATGCCACAAGTGTTTTGTTATAAGTACATAATTTGTCTGACCACTGCTTTATTGTTTGTGTTATAACAGTTCAGTTTAAGAATTTAAAGTGTCAGAACTTGGTTGGAAATATAAGGATTTATTGAGTAACAGTAAACTGAGAACTGTCAGTCCTCAAGCATAACTGGCAATTTCAAGTCCCATGTGCCATTGATTTCTTCTGTACATCTTGAACTGTTGTCAGAAATACTCCCGCCAACAATCCTAAGCGAGTGTATTGTCACATGCAAGTGCTACCCACTTAATGTCCCACGTGGTGTGATATAGACAAGGAACTCTACGATACAGTCTCTCGTTAAGCATTGTTAAATTCTACTCGCGTTTTAACCAAAACACGATAAATGTATACAGTTGATAAAAATCTATTTATTCTTATCGAACTTGAACAAGGAAGTTTAATATAAATTACAGTAGTGGTTTTGAGCAGATAATGTTGTAAGTAAACAGTAATATTTATAAATCTCTGTTTTCCACAGTAAGTCATGAAGCCCACTCATATGTACACAAGTGAAGATTTCACATTTGTATTTTCCTATTAACATTACATTCAGAGTATATTTGTAAAAATAGGACAATCTTTTAATGCTGTATGCAGTTATACATGCCTAAATACCAGTATATCCATGTTGAAGTGTTAACAATATTAAACAGAAGTGTACCTATGAGGATGTCAGTGTGGTGTTGTTAACTGTTGTCAAACAAAAGACAAACACAGTAATACTGTTGAAACATGCATATCTTACAGTATGGCAAATCATATAAGAGTAAAACTGTTATTAACTGGGAGTAAATATAACTAAGATAAGAGATTTTTCTGAATTATTAAAAGGGGGGAATAGCTAATAAAGGAGTCAAAATGGCAGTTTCTAGAAGATACCTCTAGTCAGGACTAGCACACACATTCATGTTATGACAGCAGAGTGGGGAGTGAAAGTATTCTACTAGTTGTGACAGGGTGCAACTTTTATGAATTCTCAGGAACTTGCATTTTTCGAAAACTAAAAGGGAAATTAAAATAACAGTTTATGTTAATAAAACACACAAAACATAAAACTTGTTTTCACGCTGTTTTATATTTTGGTATTAAAGCTAGACTGATCTTACAGCCTTTGGGAGCACGATTACAATATTTTACTGTGTCATCAGCTTTGCATTCAGTGCAGATATGTTTTACTGTCTTTCTTCTCTTCAACTTCAGGGTAAAATCACATACAGTACATTGTGGTTAGCTTAAGGCATAAATGTTACTATAACAACAGAATCATTAGTATTCTGTGGGGGGAGATAATTCATTGGCACATAAAATTGAATTTTGTATTTAAGTTAAATACTTTCAATGTTGTATCTATTCTGAGTACATAGATGTTCTGTACCCATATCTCTTTCTTGTTGTGTTGAATCTGACTTATAACTAAAGTTAGTTTTGAATATATGAGTGGGGGTTTGTTTTTCACTTTAAAATCAATGTAAGATTTACTACTAAGTTTTTCATAAATAAAAATAATTTTTACATTCTTGAGTAACTTTGTTTACACTTAAATGCAGCATTTGAAGGAAGTTTTCCCAAGTTAGAAAGTTCAGTACTGTTAACCTTATCTACTGCACAAAATATAAAGTGAGTTCTTTGTTAATCACTACAACGTTTTGAGTGTAAAAAACACTAATCCAATCTATAGATAAAAATCTGACACCAGAACATGTTACTAATATTAAATGTTTCTGTTTTCAAACAACCTCAGTATTGTTTTGTGTGTGTGAAAAGTTTATTGGTAATATTTGGATACTTTATTATTTACAAACAGGTAGTTACTTTGCATGATCAAAGCTACAATAAAACTGGAATAATATCAGCTTTGGTTTTCTTTACCTTCACTGCTATGTTTATTTTTGGGGAATAAATATTGTTGAAACAATAAACTGTTGGAATGGTCAAGTTCGATGTTTATTTGAAACGGCCGATGTCATCGTACATTTAAGAATTCAACAAACATACAACATTCACTGATTATTTACTCCCAATATTGTATGAACGACATACATGGGAAAACATTGATTCATTTATCAGGTCATCTGCTTTAGATTTAAATTAAAAGGAAAACAAGTAATATTTAACTATCAGACAATACGTTAATGAATTATTTTGACATTTGTGAAGCTACCTCATTTATTAAACAAGTCTTGTGTAATTTCAAACTTGACTACCTTGCAACATTTTTCAAAGTATTATGATTGCTGTCAGACAACCACTACAGGGTTAAGTGGTGTACTATGGTACAAATTTCTGCTGTACAAGTCCACAGTTACAAACTGATAGCATCTGGTATCTCTTACTCAACATATAAACCCTAAATTAAATATCACTGAAGACATTACGGGGCTTGTTGAAAGTTTGAATACAAGTTAACATAATTCCTTGAACAGTGTTATATTTTGTTCAAAGTTTCAAATTACTGTGAACTGTTTATAGCACAAATATTAAGTTTCTAAAATTCCATAAATCGGTAAATTAAAACAAAGTTAGTATGGTCTGTATCATCAATACTTTTTACTTATTTGAAAATAGCAGATTAAACAATGGCACTTCTAATCAAGACAATTTTTGAATTCAATAAATTATTTTTTAATGTAAAAACTGTTACATTCTGGTTATTGTTTTGTTTATAAGGAATCCCTGTATAAAATTTAGTTTTAGGAAGTTGAAATATTAGTTGTTTAGGCTTAAAAAAGGTGTTATCACCAACTCTTTACATTTAAGGTATTTCTTATGGTTTAACCTGTTCAGGCTACAGCATGATGAAAATCCAGATGTTTTACAGGGTTAGCTTTCAAATAACCATTTTAAAGTTAATAAACTAGCTTCCCTATAAAACCCTCACAAGTAATGGATTTTAATAAACTTCCACACTGTGTCCAGCCAATATGCTGATCAACAGATCAATAATTTATCAATCTAATGCACATTCAAAAATTTTACTCAAGTGTAATCGAAAGCTACTTTACGATTGGCTTGACTGGTTACACATTGGATCAATTCATTATGGCCCTAATAGTTTACCACATATAGATTGTTTAAACGTTAAACTCTGTGTTCCCAAACTCCCACTGAGCCAACTTTTGTGGCCTCCTAATGTGATGTCACAGCTTTTATTTTGTTAATGAATATAGCAGTCATTTTGGAAACCTAAATGTCAACTGTTTATTTTCAATCAAATGTTAGACACTTTATACTCTACACATGTTCTAAAAGAAGAAGTCAGTTTTAATTACTCTATCAAGTAGTACTAAAAATTAAAAGTAATGTAGGAATTTATTGTTTGTTTGTACCACAGACTTCTCTAAGTGTAAAAATGTTTTTAATAGAAAACTGGAAATAACAGACAACAGAGTAAACTCTTAAACTTATTTTAAGTTTTCACAAATTTTAACTTTTAAAACATGATGATCCAAACATATTACAGATTTGAGTGACATGGTCATGAACATTCATTAGAAAATATGGGGTATGTATTATTAACTAACTAAGTAATATTTGCACAATGTGAATTTCTAACTGAAACAGAGGACAAAACCATAAAATCTAATCTAACCAAACAGTTCAGTTATTATATTATCACTCCAAACTGATTTCTGGTTAATTTTATTTACCAAATAACTACCTTCATCTTGTGCTATTTCTGTACTTTTTAAAAACTTTGGACTTACTTCGTCTGGTTCCTCATTAAAAGACGCCGTGGAATTCATCTTCCTCTTGCGACTAGTAGGGTTAGTCCTTACTGGTGTTAATTTGGGCTTGTAGCCTTCGTAACCACTGCTTGACATTTTTCTTTCACCAAGGTTTTAATCTGCTTAACAAAAAACTGTTTTGATAAAGATGTTTTCTTGCTTCCACTCTCTGAGGAACTGACATCTGTTGAACCACAATCAAATATTCCTGATGAGCTCAAGAGACTTGCCTCTCCCTCTGATGCTATGGATCTGTCACTTGGACTAGGTATGGAGCCTGACAGACCCATTACTCTGCTACACTTGATGGTACAGACTGAGCAGCAAGTATGTTTTCTTTTCTTGTTACTTCTAACTGTTCAAGTTGCTTCACTTTCTTCTGAGATCCTTCTGACACTTTTTGTAGCTTCTTTGTCTTGCAAGGCTTAATATTATCACCTAAAGGGACTACATTTTCATCAAATTCTAGAGAAATTTTAGGATTGTTGAAATATTCTGTATTGTGAGAGTTCCTCTTCTGAGCTGGTCTTGTATTAACCATTCTTTTTGCAGTTTTCTTTCTTTTCAGTAAACGGTTTTGGAGAAAAGACTGGCTACGCGTAGATACAAACCTGTCGGCGTGACATGCTTCAAGTTCCTGACTAATTCTGCCATAGTTAACATCAGAAGAATACTGAGGACTGACAGATTCGCTACTAGAAACTATCCCTGTACTCTCAAGTAAAGCCTTAGCAGAACTAGTGTCAGCTGGTACTGTAGTCAACAGGTGTAGCTTAGGCTCTTTGTCATCATCTCTGGTCATGATGTATATGGCAGTCTGCTTCCTGCCATTGTCTGTTGATGAAACTGCTAAGTCATGGGTAAAGTCAGTTGCATAATTTTCTGCATCCCTGCCAACAGGCACTAAACTGGACAATTCTGACATGGCCATATGAGTTACACAAGATGTCATACATGTAGACTCTGCACTAGCTGTGTTCATAACTGTAGGGTTCAGAGTTGATGTTGGAATGGTCATAGACTGAACATTAGAAACTGCAGTTGTACAATTCACAGATGTTGTGATGACTGTAGGCTGAACACCAGAGGGTAGTAGTGTAGGGCTCACAGTAGATGTTATGATCAGAGGCTGAACACCAGATAGCAGTAGTGTAGGATTTACAGTGGACTGTGTCATGACCTTAGACTCGCCACCAGAGGTCAATAGTGTAGGATTCATTGATGTTGTCATGACTATAGGCTGAACACCAGATGTCACTAGTGTAGGTCTCACAGCAGATGTCATGATTGAAGGATGAACACCAGTTGTTACTAGTATACAATTCGCAGCAGATTGTGTCATCACTGTAGGATATACACCAGATTTCAGTAGTTTAGGATTCACAGCAGATTGTGTCACAACTGTAGGTTGAACACCAGATACCAGTATGGAAGGATTCTGATTGGACTTCGTTATGGCTAGACTGAACACCAGATGTCAGTAGTATATGATTCACAGTAGACTGTGTCAGGGGTGTAGAACTCATAGTAGGTGTCATGACTGTAGGCTGAATACCAGTAACCAGTAGTGTAGGATTTGCAGTCATTCGTGTTATGACTTCAGACTGAACATCAGATGGCCTTATTCTAGAATTCATATATTTTGTCATAACTGTAGGCTGAACACCAGATGTCAGTAGTGTAGAATTTACAGAAGATGTAGGTCATGACTGTAGGCTGAACACCAGATGTCAGTAGTGTAGAATTTACAGAAGATGTCGTCATGACTGTAGGCTGAACACTAGGTGTCAGAAATGTAGAATTCACAATAGATGTTATCATAACTGCAGGTTGACAATTAGATTCTGATGTAACCTGAGAATTCACAAAAGATGTCATGTTCACACTTGTAGTTGTCACAAATACAGGATTACAAGATAATTTATTGTATTCTATTACTGGTGTTATATTCTCATCTTTTAAATCAGCCAGATGAGGTGGCTTAAGACATTCACTACATGAATCAGTCATCGAAGGAGCTAAAGTTGAATGTTTCTCAGAAGTCACAAGTGTGGTTTGGATCTTACTACAGACTGCTAACGACTCAATGCCCTCCTGAAGCTCAGCAGATGTAAGCGTACTGTCAGGTCCAATACTTCTTGAAACAAAAGGTGTTTCTTTTGGTAAGGCACTTCCTGGAACTTGTACTAAGGAGGGATGTGACACTGCATTTTGAAGTAAATGTACAGACGAACCACATGATGACGACTGTGTCAAAGTTTTGTCTTGATCGAGATATCCAGGTACCACCGTATCACTCTGCTCCTTTTCCCACACTAAAACGTGCATTTGTGAAGCCAATATTTGAGGGTCCTCTTGTTGGAAGGCAACTTTGGAACCTTGGAGATCATCACAACATAGCCAGGTGTTTTCTATAAAAGTTACTTTTGTATCTTCAGATGTTTATTGTAAAATCAACTATTAAAGTGTTATTTCTTACAATTCAAAGTGTTACTTCTTAGTGTTATTTTGTGTAATCTTGTATGTATTTGAAAGACCTTTACAAGACGTTCATGATTCTACATTAAACTTTCAGAAATTAATCAATTTTCTTTCACATAAACTTGTGTTTTACAATCACAAAACCTAATACTATATCTTGAATTAGTGAAGTCAAATTTCTTACAGAGAAATGTACAGTAATGAAATACTTACCTGCTGCTATAGTATTATTCACCCACATACAGAATGTCATGAAATTAAAAAACATAAAAAATATGCAGACACATATCCAGAGTGGCCCATAAGTCCCTACCCATCCATATGTTATTATGTTATATTCAATTACCCATGTATTATAAATTTGTTTCTTTTTTTTTAAGAGAAATATGGCAGATGTAAACCCATTTACACTTGAAAATGTCTCACAGAGCATGGCATCGCATAATATTATGCAGCGAGAATTAGGGACAGCACACAGATACACTGGATACATAAGATATATGGATGGGTAGGGACTTACGGGCCACCCTGTATATACGTAGTTCAAAATCTCTACTGCTATAAACAAATGTTTGAATTGCATACAGCTATTGTAGTATTAAAATGTGATTTGCCACTAATATGAATTCCACTTTTTGAAATTTGTGTGGGAAAACCTTTATGAACAAAATTATTTTTTTTCCTGAAAGAACTGTAAACATTCTTAAATTTAAAAACTATCAAAATATATAGAGCTTGACAATTGGTTGGTAATTTCCTTTCTAAACAAGACAGAGATTATTGTTCCTTTGGTAATTTTAGTATTGTTATGCCTTAACATTATTCCTTCATTGTTAAAACTGTCATGAGGAATAGAGAGATCAAAGAGAGTCTTTGTATCAAGGAAAAAACTTTACTGTGTATTCTAATGATATGGGTATTAAAATACAGTACAAAACAATGTTTTGACCTTCTTAGGTCATCTTAAGGTGAACAAAGTTTGCACACCATTGTACCACAGTATCATCTTATCCAGTGTTGGCTACTCTGTTTGCAAGTAAAATTATACCACATGGTCATCTGATCAAGTGCTGGCTACTCTGCAAGCAACATTATGCTAAATGATCATTTTGAACTGTTACTAAAGCAAGAAAAAGATGTTTAGAGACCATATGTGTTCCAGTCACAGTCAATGGGTTAAGGTACAGTTTCAGTTACTTCATAGTATTTTCACCAATCAGAGAATGAAATACGACTTTTATGATATGAAACTGACTTTGTAGCATGTAGCTTAAGTAATGGCACATGAAGATACCTCATCACAAACCATATCCCTATGAAACTGATTTTGTAGCATGTAGGTTAAGTAATGGCACATGAAGATACCTCATCACAAACCATATCCCTATGAACCTGATTTTGTAGCATGTAGGTTAAGTAATGGCACATGAAGATACCTCATCACAAACCATATCCCTATGAACCTGACTTTGTAGCATGTAGCTTAAGTAATGGCACATGAAGATACCTCATCACAAACCATATCCCTATGAAACTGACTTTGTAGCATGTAGCTTAAGTAATGGCACATGAAGATACGTCATCACAAACCATATCCCTATGAAACTGACTTTGTAGCATGTAGCTTAAGTAATGGCACATGAAGATACCTCATCACAAACCATATCCCTATGAAACTGACTTTGTAGCATGTAGCTTAAGTAGCATGGCACATGAAGATACCTCATCACAAACCATATCCCTATGAAACTGACTTTGTAGCATGTAGCTTAAGTAATGGCACATGAAGATACCTCATCACAAACCATATCCCTATGAACCTGACTTTGTAGCATGTAGCTTAAGTAATGGCACATGAAGATACCTCATCACAAACCATATCCCTATGAAACTGACTTTGTAGCATGTAGCTTAAGTAATGGCACATGAAGATACGATCATCACAAACCATATCCCTATGAAACTGACTTTGTAGCATGTAGCTTAAGTAATGGCACATGAAGATACCTCATCACAAACCATATCCCTATGAAACTGACTTTGTAGCATGTAGCTTAAGTAATGGCACATGAAGATACCTCATCACAAACCATATCCCTATGAAACTGACTTTGTAGCAGGTAGCGTAAGTAATGGCACATGAAGATACCTCATCACAAACCATATCCCTATGAAACTGACTTTTTTGTAGCATGTAGCTTAAGTAATGGCACATGAAGATACCTCATCACAAACCATATCCCTATGAAACTGACTTTGTAGCAGGTGGCTTAAGTAATGGCACATGAAGATACCTCATCACAAACCATATCCCTATGAAACTGACTTTGTAGCATGTAGCTTAAGTAATGGCACATGAAGATACCTCATCACAAACCATATCCCTATGAAACTGACTTTGTAGCAGGTAGCTTAAGTAATGGCACATGAAGATACCTCATCACAAACCATATCCCTATGAAACTGACTTTGTAGCATGTAGCTTAAGTAATGGCACATGAAGATACCTCATCACAAACCATATCCCTATGAAACTGACTTTGTAGCATGTAGCTTAAGTAATGGCACATGAAGATACCTCATCACAAACCATATCCCTATGAACCTGACTTTTTTGTAGCATGTAGCTTAAGTAATGGCACATGAAGATACCTCATCACAAACCATATCCCTATGAAACTGACTTTTTTGTAGCATGTAGCTTAAGTAATGGCACATGAAGATACCTCATCACAAACCATATCCCTATGAAACTGACTTTGTAGCAGGTAGCTTAAGTAATGGCACATGAAGATACCTCATCACAAACCATATCCCTATGAAACTGACTTTGTAGCATGTAGCTTAAGTAATGGCACATGAAGATACCTCATCACAAACCATATCCCTATGAAACTGACTTTGTAGCATGTAGCTTAAGTAATGGCACATGAAGATACCTCATCACAAACCATATCCCTATGAAACTGACTTTGTAGCATGTAGCTTAAGTAATGGCACATGAAGATACCTCATCACAAACCATATCCCTATGAAACTGACTTTGTAGCATGTAGCTTAAGTAATGGCACATGAAGATACCTCATCACAAACCATATCCCTATGAAACTGACTTTGTAGCATGTAGCTTAAGTAATGGCACATGAAGATACCTCATCACAAACCATATCCCTATGAACCTGACTTTTGTAGCATGTAGCTTAAGTAATGGCACATGAAGATACCTCATCACAAACCATATCCCTATGAAACTGACTTTTGTAGCATGTAGCTTAAGTAATGGCACATGAAGATACCTCATCACAAACCATATCCCTATGAAACTGACTTTGTAGCAGGTAGCTTAAGTAATGGCACATGAAGATACCTCATCACAAACCATATCCCTATGAAACTGACTTTGTAGCATGTAGCTTAAGTAATGGCACATGAAGATACCTCATCACAAACCATATCCCTATGAAACTGACTTTGTAGCATGTAGCTTAAGTAATGGCACATGAAGATACCTCATCACAAACCATATCCCTATGAAACTGACTTTGTAGCAGGTAGCTTAAGTAATGGCACATGAAGATACCTCATCACAAACCATATCCCTATGAAACTGACTTTGTAGCATGTAGCTTAAGTAATGGCACATGAAGATACCTCATCACAAACCATATCCCTATGAAACTGATTTGTAGCAGGTAGCTTAAGTAATGGCACATGAAGATACCTCATCACAAACCATATCCCTATGAAACTGATTTGTAGCAGGTAGCTTAAGTAATGGCACATGAAGATACCTCATCACAAACCATATCCCTATGAACCTGACTTTTTTGTAGCATGTAGCTTAAGTAATGGCACATGAAGATACCTCATCACAAACCATATCCCTATGAAACTGACTTTGTAGCAGGTAGCTTAAGTAATGGCACATGAAGATACCTCATCACAAACCATATCCCTATGAAACTGACTTTGTAGCATGTAGCTTAAGTAATGGCACATGAAGATACCTCATCACAAACCATATCCCTATGAAACTGACTTTGTAGCATGTAGTTTAAGTAATGGCACATGAAGATACCTCATCACAAACCATATCCCTATGAAACTGACTTTGTAGCATGTAGCTTAAGTAATGGCACATGAAGATACCTCATCACAAACCATATCCCTATGAAACTGACTTTGTAGCATGTAGCTTAAGTAATGGCACATGAAGATACCTCATCACAAACCATATCCCTATGAAACTGACTTTGTAGCAGGTAGCTTAAGTAATGGCACATGAAGATACCTCATCACAAACCATATCCCTATGAAACTGACTTTGTAGCATGTAGCTTAAGTAATGGCACATGAAGATACCTCATCACAAACCATATCCCTATGAAACTGACTTTGTAGCAGGTAGCTTAAGTAATGGCACATGAAGATACCTCATCACAAACCATATCCCTATGAACCTGACTTTTTTTGTAGCATGTAGCTTAAGTAATGGCACATGAAGATACCTCATCACAAACCATATCCCTATGAAACTGACTTTGTAGCAGGTAGCTTAAGTAATGGCACATGAAGATACCTCATCACAAACCATATCCCTATGAAACTGACTTTGTAGCATGTAGCTTAAGTAATGGCACATGAAGATACCTCATCACAAACCATATCCCTATGAAACTGACTTTGTAGCAGGTAGCTTAAGTAATGGCACATGAAGATACCTCATCACAAACCATATCCCTATGAAACTGACTTTGTAGCAGGTAGCTTAAGTAATGGCACATGAAGATTCCTCATCACAAACCATATCCCTATGAACCTGACTTTTTTGTAGCATGTAGCTTAAGTAATGGCACATGAAGATACCTCATCACAAACCATATCCCTATGAAACTGACTTTGTAGCAGGTAGCTTAAGTAATGGCACATGAAGATACCTCATCACAAACCATATCCCTATGAAACTGACTTTGTAGCATGTAGCTTAAGTAATGGCACATGAAGATACCTCATCACAAACCATATCCCTATGAAACTGACTTTGTAGCATGTAGTTTAAGTAATGGCACATGAAGATACCTCATCACAAACCATATCCCTATGAAACTGACTTTGTAGCAGGTAGCTTAAGTAATGGCACATGAAGATACCTCATCACAAACCATATCCCTGAGAGTGTCACCAATTCCATCATAAAACAACAACAACATTGACTGAACTTTAAATGCTCACAAAGTAACACCATCTAACACAACTTCTATAAATTTATTGTCTTACCAAAGAATGTCAATGTTATCACGGTATGTTAACTCATCATTACATATTAGTACAATGTTTCATCACTGAGCAATCTTTCACTTGTATAAAACATTGTACTTTTAGCACATTTCATTTCAGTTTCAACCCTCTTCAGAATATTTTCTCAAATGGTGAAAGCTGCAAATTACCTGAAATTGAACTCCTAATCTGATGTAACCTTATCAAGGTTTTAAACCTGCCACATGCAAAACACCAAATTCCTTGAAGTGAAAAGTTGGTATTGTTACTTTAGAAATGTCCATAGAAGTTATTTTTTAGCAAGTGATCAGAGCTCATTCAATATAGTTAGAGAACATTTATATGAAACTACTCTTGTTGTTTGTAAAATAAATATTCATAAAAACAAATGTAAGGTTACTCCACTAACTGAATCGTAAAATCAACTTATAAATAATTCAACTTATGTTCAAATCCAAAGAACTCTTCCAAACAACCAACTCCATAGTCTGTTGACTCTGTATCTCTAGAACCAGAGCTGTAGACATTTTTTCATGATCTCTTATCAAGCTATTTGTTCCCCAGATTATGACCCCTCACTTCTAAAAATCCTGAACCCACTAATGTGCCAGTTACATAAAGGAACTAGTGTCTTATTTGTAGAATACTTTTTAAGACTAATTTTACGTAAACAGAACCAAAAATGACTTTTAATAAACCTTTAATGTTTAAGTAAAGAAAGCCTCACAAACCTGTAGGATTTCGGATCCAAGTGACAAAATGTTTTGGACTACAGTTTGTCTTATACTGAATAACTCCTTTCACCTTGTACTGAACATTGTGATGTGCAAAGTCGTAACTACTGACACTGTTTGTCAGTAGACCATCCACAAAGTGAACAGCAATACACTCGGAGAGACTGAAACAAACATAAAACAATCAACAAAGATTCTGAAACAATAACAAGTCTGCTTTGTGACAGTTTAGCAAAGCTGTTCTAAAAGACATCTGAACATTGAAACTGAATGCATATACAAAACTTACGTATCTGTTATCATTACAGCTGAAAACAACCCCCCCCCTTGCTGTTACCACAAGTATCAGACACAGATCTAAGCAGAACTAAAACATTTCATTCAATTTTACTATAGGGCTCCAACTGTCGGGAACATCTTAACCCATAAGTGATGAAACATTATTGACAACAACCAACATCTGTAGTTACACCCCTTCCTTAAAATAATGTTTTACCAACAATTAAATAAAAGGAACAAGGATAAACTGCATTAGTTGACCAAAGTGTTATCTTACATTCTATAAAGAACAGGGAAGAACAGCATTAGCTGACCAAAGTGTCATCTTACATTCTATAAGGAACAAGGATGAACTGCATTAGCTGACCAAAGTGTTATCTTACATTCTATAAGGAACAAGGATAAACAGCATTAGCTGACCAAAGTGTTATCTTACATTCTATAAAGAACAAGAATAAACAGCATTAGCTGACCAAAGTGTTATCTTACATTCTATAAGGAACAAGGATAAACAGCATTAGCTGACCAAAGTGTTATCTTACATTCTATAAGGAACAAGGATAAACAGCATTAGCTGACCAAAGTGTTATCTTACATTCTATAAGGAACAAGGATAAACAGCATTAGTTGACCAAAGTGTTATCTTACATTCTATAAAGAACAAGGATAAACAGCATTAGTTGACACACAAACCTTTCAAACTGAAGATTTTGATAATCGACAGCTCCACATTTCTTATATATATTTATTTATTTCAAAACACACAAACCTTTCAAACTGAAGATGTTTCCTCTGATCGACAGCTCCACATTTCTTATATATATATATTTATTTATTTCAAAACAAACAAACCTTTCAAACTGAAGATGTTTCCTCTGATCGACAGCTCCACACTTTAAACATGGCTGTAAAAGGTAGCAATTGGTGACAGTAAAGTCTGACAGTACTCTTGGAACTGTAAGAATGGTCTTCTGGAATCTAAGCACCAAGAGAATTGGTTAATATCTATTTAACTCTAAATTTACTTGTATAGAAGACAGCCAAATATTCAATGTTGCAATTTAACCATGTAAAAACCAATAAAGACCACATGACCATCAGCTTTCAAATACCTGTTAACACATTAAGTGGCTAGTGCCAAGCGAGTCCCCAACTTTACAGATTACACAGTGTCTAGTAACATATAAACTGATATTCATACAAACAACTTTGTCCATGGAGAAGAAAGGTCCACCTTTCAAAAACACTCAGGTTATAGGGTTTCTATTTATTTTTTATGGAGGCTACTTGACCTACGTGTTTTTAAAACATCGTGCATATAAACAAATATATATTTTACATACGAAATGAAAGATTTCACCAAATTATCTTGATCAAATCTTTACAATAAACATTCCAAAAAGGTAAAAAACAAACAATACTGAATGTAGCAAAACACAACAACCTACAACATCACAATGAGTCATCTTTTAAAAACAAACAATACTGAATGTAGCAAAACACAACAACCTACAACATCACAATGAGTCATCTTTTAAAAACAAACAATACTGAATGTAGCAAAACACAACAACCTACAACATCACAATGAGTCATCTTTTAAAAACAAACAATACTGAATGTAGCAAAACACAATAACCTACAACATCACAATGAGTCATCTTTTAAAAACAAACAATACTGAATGTAGCAAAACACAACAACCTACAACATCACAATGAGTCATCTTTTAAAAACAAACAATACTGAATGTAGCAAAACACAACAACCTACAACATCACAATGAGTCATCTTTTAAAAACAAACAATACTGAATGTAGCAAAACACAATAACCTACAACATCACAATGAGTCATCTTTTAAAAACAAACAATACTGAATGTAGCAAAACACAATAACCTACAACATCACAATGAGTCATCTTTTAAAAACAAACAATACTGAATGTAGCAAAACACAATAACCTACAACATCACAATGAGTCATCTTTTAAAAACAAACAATACTGAATGTAGCAAAACATAACAACCTACAACATCACAATGAGTCATCTTTTAAAAACAAACAATACTGAATGTAGCAAAACACAATAACCTACAACATCACAATGAGTCATCTTTTAAAAACAAACAATACTGAATGTAGCAAAACACAACAACCTACAACATCACAATGAGTCATCTTTTAAAAACAAACAATACTGAATGTAGCAAAACACAATAACCTACAACATCACAATGAGTCATCTTTTAAAACAAACAATACTGAATGTAGCAAAACACAATAACCTACAACATCACAATGAGTCATCTTTTAAAACAAACAATACTGAATGTAGCAAAACACAATAACCTACAACATCACAATGAGTCATCTTTTAAAAACAAACAATACTGAATGTAGCAAAACACAATAACCTACAACATCACAATGAGTCATCTTTTACACGTCAGAAAGGCTGTCATTTCATTCCAGTTCTACCCATCTTCAGAATTTTAAAACACTTTTACTGTGAGTGAAGTACTTTCTATTGAAACAAATACTGACAAGCTGGTACGTCCAGTAGTTGTCCTTATAAAACAACAGAAGTTACTGTAAATAATTTAAAGAAATGTATTGCAAAACTTACACTGACTTCTCTGACAATGAAGAAGGAAAGAGGCTGAATATAACACAAACAAGATCTGAAACTGTTTGATCAGAAAGAGTCAGAATGGACATGTGCATGAGATAACAGACTATTTAGACTGGACACTTCTGCTGTTAATAAAAGACTTCTTTGTTCCAAACTTAAAGAGCACACATTGCATTATATGAAAAACTTCAGTACTATCACAAAGGATAATTTCTCAAGGAATCACCTGACCTACCAATTAAAAACATTAGCCACCTTTGCATGGTGTATTCCATAATACAGCAGTCCTTCTCAAGAGACAGCCATTATAACATCAACAGGAAATAACCAATAAAAAACCAAGCTACAACAAAAATTAATAAACACATTCTGTGTGCAACTACCTGCTACTAAAACAAGACACGACTACAAATTTGTGTGCAAGAACAACTTTCTTGTTGAACACAGAACATTCATCTAACCAAATCAAAATAGACACGAAATATTAAAATTCTTAAAATGTTTTAGATACCAGAACAATTCCAACATCAATTACAAGCTTAGTAGTGACATCTATATGACAATGTATACAAAAAACTTACTAGTGATGACTATATGACAATGTCTACTATAAACTTACTAGTGATGACTATATGGCAATGTCTACAATAAACGTACAAGTGATAACTATATGGCAATGTCTACCATAAACTTACTAGAGATGACTATATGACAATGTATACCATAAACTTACTAGTGATGACTATATGAATATGTCTACTATAAACTAACTACGAATGACTATATGAATATGTCTACTATAAACTAACTACGGATGACTATATGGCAATGTCTACTATAAACTAACTACGGATGACTATATGGCAATGTCTACTATAAACTAACTACGGATGACTATATGGCAATGTCTACCATAAACGTACTAGTGATGACTATATGGCAATGTCTACCATAAACTTACTAGAGATGACTATATGACAATGTCTACAATAAACTTACTAGTGATGACTATACAACAATATCTACTGTAAACTTACTAGTGATGACTATACGACAATGTCTACTGTAAACTTACTAGGTATGACTACATGACAATGTCTACTATAAACTTACTAGAGATGACTATATGACAACGTCTACTGTAAACTTACTAGAGATGACTATATGACAATGTCTACTGTAAACTTACTAGTGATGACTATATGACAACGTCTACTGTAAACTTACTAGAGATGACTATATGACAATGTCTACTATAAACTTACTGGTGATGACGAAATGACAATGTCTACTATAAACTAACTAGGGATGACTATATGACAATGTCTACAATAAACTTACTAGTGATGACTATATGGCAATGTCTACTATAAACTTACTAGTGATAACTATATGACAATGTCTACAATAAAGTTACTAGAGATGACTATATGACAATGTCTACTATAAACTTACTAATGATGACTATATGACAATATCTACTGTAAACTAACTAGTGATGACTATATGACTGATTGATTGATTTAGTGTTTTATGGCACAAAGCAGCGAGGCTATCTGCGCCAGACATTCGGTAAAAATGTAAAAAAAAAAAATAAATAAATAAATGTAGTAATAGACATAAATGGGAATGAAGGTAAAACAAAAAAGTATAAAACCAATGTTGACACCTAGTCTACAATGTTAAGATAGAAGGCAGAGTATAAGAAGTTGTAAGGTATTTACTCTAGCAAAAAGGTAATGATCATAACCCGCCAGGAAGACTAACAGGTAAGTTCAAGAACCACCGTCAGTCACCTGAAGTTGGTTTTTCCAGTCCTGGTTCCGGGTTATAAGTCAATATTGCCAGTACTAAAAAGTTAAGTAGTAAAAGTGTGAAATGATATGCAGCAAAAGTATAATAACAACTCGCCAGGACGACTAATGAGTAGTTCAAACGGATAGTTCAAACAGTAGCGTGAGTCACCTGAAGTTGGCCTTTCCAGTCCTGGTGTCGAGTTATTTAATGTTCTGGCCATTGTCCAATGTCAAATTGAAGGAGAGAGATTAAAACTGTAAAAAAGGAACCACAATTAAAAAGGTGTAATGAATAAATATGCAACACTTAAATGAGATTAAAAAGATTAATGGCCATTAAAAAATTAAAAACATTATCAAGGTGGACAGTCACCATCATCAATAACTCTGTCCAATGTTACAGACTGACCCTGGGAAAATATATTTTTAAAATATTGCTGTCGTTGAGAATTGTAACGATGGCAAGAAAGTAAAACGTGGCTGATAGTGATTTGAGTGTTACACAAACTACACATTGGTGGATCAGTTCCAGATAAAAGAAAATGATGAGTTAAAAAACTGTGACCAATGCGTAGCCTAGTGAGAACAACTTCCTCCTTCCGAACTTTACAGAAGCTAGATGGCCAGAGTCCAATTATGGGTTTGATTTGAAAAAGTTTGTTGTCACGTTGCTCACTCCAAGTGGACTGCCAGCTGGCACGGAGCCGAGCCTTGAAGACAACACCATAGTCCATGTACAGAATAGGCATAGGAGTGATGGTGCTGAAGCAGACATATTTAGCTGCCATGTCTGCAAGCTCGTTCCCACGAATACCAACATAGATTGGTATCCAGAAAAACTGGATTGAAGTAGCTGCTAATGAGAAATGGGCCAGTCGGTTTCGAATATCAGTGAGAATAGGATGTGAGCTAACGTGTAGCGATTCCAAGGCAAGTATAGAACTAAGCAAATCAGTATAAATAGTGCAGTTGGAGTACTGCTCAGCTGCAATATGATCCAGGGCAAGAGATATGGCATACAGTTCAGCAGTGAACACAGAAGCTGTAGAAGGGATTCTGCACGCAACTACTGACCCATAGCAAACCATAGCAGAGCCCACTGAATTACCTGATTTGGAACCATCTGTATAAATGGGAACTGAATGATTGTTTGAAAGATATTCATTGAATAAAATACGAAACTTCCAATCTGGAGTATCTGCCTTTTTTAGGTGACTGAAAGAAAGGTCACATTTGGGGGCTGTAATAAGCCATGGTGGGATGGGCCAACCTGTGGAATCTGCAATGTTATCCAAGGACAGACCCAATTCATCCAATTGCCGGATGCGAAGGCCAAACGGAGCAATGACAGATCGTCTGTTCTGAAAAAGTACTGCACACCGAGGAAGGAAAACACATTTCCAGGTGGGATGCTTTGGTAAGGAATGAAGTTTTGAAGTATATTGTAAAGATAGTTGCAAACGGCGAAGGTGTAGAGAAGGTTCATGAGATTTAACGTATATACTTTGAACTGGAGAGGTACGGAAAGCCCCAGTGCAGAGTCGAAGTCCTTGGTGATGAATGGGGTCCAGCATCTTTAAGGCCGAGGATCTGGCAGAGCCATAGACCATTGATCCATAATCGAGTTTCGATCTCATAAGAGCACGATATACCTTTAACATTGAACAGCGATCTGCCCCCCAACTGGTAGAAGAGAGAACACGGAGGATGTTCAGTGCTCTTGTGCATTTGACCCGAAGCTGCTTTAAGTGTGGTATAAAGGTCAGTTTACAATCAAAGATAAGCCCCAAGAACTTGGTCTCCTGGACCACTGGCAGCAAAACTTCACCGATATGAAATTCAGGATCAGGGTGAATACCCCGTCGACGGCAAAAGTGCATGCATACAGTTTTGGAGAGAGAGAAATTAAAGCCGTTCGCCAAAGTCCACTTCTGTACACAATTGAGGGCAGTTTGTAGTTGCTGCTCAATATATCTCATGTTTGACGACTGACATGAGATGTGAAAGTCATCGACATACAGCCCATTCGCAACAGTGAGAGGGAGTTGTTCAGTGATGGCATTTATCTTTATACTGAAGAGTGTAACACTCAATACACAGCCTTGAGGGACTCCAAGTTCCTGTACAAAAAAACAGGAAAGTGTCGAACCCACACGAACTTGGAATCTCCTGTCCATTAAAAAATTTTTAATAAACATGGGTAGATGGCCATGTAACCCATATGTATGGAGGTCTCGCAAAACGCCATACCTCCATGTTGTGTCGTAAGCCTTCTCTATGTCAAAGAATATTGATACAAGATGTTGGCGGTTGAGAAAGGCTTCTCTGATAGATATTTCAAGACGAATTAGGTGGTCTGTGGTGGAGTGCTGTCGACAGAACCCACACTGGGTGGGCGAGAG
Organism: Tachypleus tridentatus; assembly: GCF_004210375.1. Taxonomy (NCBI): domain Eukaryota; kingdom Metazoa; phylum Arthropoda; class Merostomata; order Xiphosura; family Limulidae; genus Tachypleus; species Tachypleus tridentatus. Next base: position 37,421,381 of record NC_134827.1, on the reverse strand, counting down.
GAGGTTGTTTGATTCAAGGAACCAAACAAGACGAGCATTAACCATCCTTTCTAATGTCTTACAGAGACAGCTCGTCAAAGCAATTGGACGGTAGTTTGAAGGAATCTTGGGATCTTTCCCTGGCTTAGAGAAAGGTAAAATAATAGCCTGGCCAGGCATCAGGAAAAACATTCTCCTGCCAGATCCGGTTGAAAACAATCAGAAGGACATCAAGAGAAGCAGGAGATAGATGGTGCAGCATGTCATAATGAATATCATCAGGTCCAACAGACGTACTGGCCGACCGATGAAGGGCCATTTTTAGTTCCACCTGGGTAAAGGGACAATTATAGTCAAAGAAACAGTCAGTTCGAAAGGAAAGAGGTGATAACTCTGCCCGAGTCTTGATGGCCAGGAAGGTGGAGGAGCAAGCAGAAGTGCTAGATACCTGGCAAAAGCTTTCACCTAGAGTGTCAGCGATGTTCCGAACATCAGTCACCTCCTGACCATCAGAGAGTAAGATCAAGAGGGGGACAGAATTGTAGTGCCAATTAACCTTTGGAATCCTGTCCCATATGATCTTGGAACTGGTGGTAGAAGATATGCTGGTTCTGAACTTAATCCAAGATTCCTTCTGGCTTTGACGTCTTACCCACCTGGCATGTGCACGGGCCCGTTGGAAAGCAACCCGGTTTGAAAGTGTGGGATATCTACGAAAAGTATCCCAGGCCCGCTTTTGAGCCTTCCGTGCTAAGTGGCAAGCAGGATTCCACCACGGACGAGGATATCGTGGAAAACGTGTCGAGGTTTTAGGAATACACTGAGCAGCTGCATGAGTAATACAGTCAGTTACTGCTGCTACAAAGTCGTCAAGTTCTGCGAGAGCAGTGAAAGTGGACCAGTCTGCCTGATCCAGCTTCCACCGGGGCACGCGGGTAGGGTGGCATTGACCACGACCAGTCTCTCTCAAAAGGATCGGAAAATGATCACTGCCTAGTGGATTACTGTCAACCCTCCATGAAAAATGGGAGAATAATGAAGGGGAGCAAACTGAGAGATCAATAGCGGTAAAGGACTGACTAGGTGCATGAAAGTAAGTGGAAGAACCAGTGTTGAAAAGAGAAAGATTGTGATCAGAGAGCATCCGCTCTACAGATCAGCCCCTCCCATCAATAATAGCACTTCCCAGAGGGATGATGTCCATTAAAATCCCTAGGATTAGAAATGGAGATGGCAATTGTTCAACGAGAGCATCAAGATCTGATTGATCAAATGTCTCTCCAGGGGACAAACAGTGATGGTATGACCCAAGGAAACACGGATGGCTGCAGCCTCCAAGGGTGTGTTGAGTGACAAAGACAGGGTGGGCACGTGTTGATCAACCAACAGTGCCACCCCTCCGTGTACTCGACCATCACACAACCTGTCATTTCTGTACAGAGAAAACTGCCGAATGGAGACAGTATCAGCAGTTTTGAGAAATGTTTCCTGTAGGAAAAGACATACAGGATGGTAGGAAGCAATCAGCGTTTTGATATCATCCAGATTAGAACGTAAACCTTGACAGTTCCATTGTATCAAGGTGGCCATTTTTAAAAACGGGTAGGTGAAGTGGCTGGAGAACCCTTCGTTTTACGACCCGTTTTTTTCTTTACTCTCTTTAGTCGGAGGAGGTCTATCAACCTCCATGGATCCTGCTCTGGGTCGGGTGGGCAGGTTTTTGTTATTGGAAGGGGAATCCAGTGACTGAGAACGCGAACGAATAATTGTTTTGTCTCTTGTGGTGGAAGAAAAAGATGTATCAGAAGAAATGCCTGTATTTGAAACTGAAGGACGTGGATCTTGAGGTTTGTTGGAAGGTATGGGAGGAACAGAGATGGGTGTGGAAGTCGATTCATCAACCTTTTTAACCACGGAGGTCAAAAGGCTTTTCATTTGTTTTGAAAACGATTCTCTTGGAGGCACAGAGAGATCTGTCTGCACTCCCACTGTAGTTGTGGAATGAAGTGCAGCAGCATATGTCCGAGATGGAGTGGTGGGCAGCAATTTCCGAGCCTCAGGATAACTAATGTTATGTGTCGTTTTCAAATGCTGCACCTCTTTTTCCTCCAACCATTTTGGGCAAGAATGAAAGTAAGAGGGGTGAGAACCATTGCAGTTTACTCAATGTGGGTTCATGTCACAGTCATAGGCATCGTGGTCCTTGCCTCCATAACGAGCACATGTCAGGGAACCACGACAAGATGTTTTTGAGTGGCCAAATCTCTGACATTGGAAACATCGAAGAGGGTTTGGTATGTATGGCCAAACCCTGCAAATGAGATAATCTGCCTTGATGGTGGCAGGTGCACATGGTGAAGTAAATGTTAAAACGAGGGTATTTGTTGGCAGTGTAAGTCCATCTTTGCGAGTGGAGATGCGCCTCACTGCAGAAACTCCTTGAGTGGAGAGACCAGCGAGAATCTCTGACTCGGGAACGTTCTTCAAATCCCTTTCAACAATAACTCCTTGTGAAGAATTCAAGGTAGCACGGGGTGTAACCTCAATAGGTATATCCCCAATTGTCTTTGAATTCAAGAAGAGTTCACTGTGTTGGGATGTGGATGTTTCAACCAATATGTCACCAGACCGAAGTTTCTTTACTGACTTGTTGGAGAACCAGCAAGTCCCTCTAGTCCCTTTTGAATAAAAAAAGGGGACATTTGCCCTAAAGGTTTTTCCGAAAGAGAATGTAATATAAGAAAATGAGGTACGTGTGTTACTGATGTTGAAGATTGCTGTTTAGAGTCTTCAAGACGTGGTCGCTTACCCATTTACTGTTTTTTTACAATTTTATTTAAATTTTTTAGAGGATCCATAAAAAAAAGGAAAAATTTCGGTACCCACTGACCCCACCCACCATGGAGCCCTACAAGGGGTCGCACTACAAAGTCACGCAAGGTCAATGCAGCAACGCAGAGGGTTTCGTGAGCACTATACCCAAACACCAGCATCAGGCACAATGTCCACAACACCGGTTGAGAACTTCCAACACTGGTACTTCGTTCACTCTAGCCCAAGTGGACCAGCCGATTGACCCAAGGGGGATACACCCAAAGGCCGCCCGTCTACAGGAATTCGAGGCCAAAGTGGTGTGTTAGGGTTGGACCCCTCAACCACCAGGATCCTCTCCTCCCCTTCACGGGTCGCCACGCACGGCAAACACGTGGGTGGATGTGTAGATCCCAGAGAAGGTAACCAGATAGAACAGAACCTTCCCTGGGAGGTCCCCTCACCACGACTATATGACAATGTCTACTGTAAACTTACTAGTGATGACTATATGGCAATGTCTACTGTAAACTTACAAGTGATGACTATATGACAATGTCTACTATAAACTTACTAGGTATGACTACATGACAATGTCTACTATAAACTTACAAGTGATGACTATATGACAATGTCTACTGTAAACTTACCAGAGATGACTATCTGACAATATCTACTGTAAACTTACTAGAGATGACTAGGTGAAAATATCTACTGTAAACTTTCCAGAGATGACTATATGACAATGTCTACTATAAACTTACTGGTGATGACTAGATGACAATGTCTACTATAAACTAACTAGGAATGACTATATGACAATGTCTACAATAAACTTACTACTGATGACTATATGGCAATGTCTACTATAAACTTACTAGTGATGACTATATGACAATGTCTACAATAAACTTACTAGAGATGACTATATGACAATGTCTACTGTAAACTTACTAGAGATGACTATATGACAATATCTACTGTAAACTTACTAGAAATGACTATATGACAATGTCTACTATAAACTTACTAGTGATGACTATATGACAATGTCTACTGTAAATGTACTAGAGATGACAAAATGACAATGTATACTGTAAACTTACTGGTGATGACTACATGACAATGTCTACTATAAACTTACGAGGGATGACTATATGACAATGTCTACTGTAAACTTACTAGAAATGACATGAAAATGTCTACTGTAAACTTACTAGAGATGACTATATGACAATGTCTACTGTAAACTTACTAGAGATGACTATATGACAATGTCTACTGTAAACTTACTAGAGATGACTATTTGACAATGTCTACTATAAACTTACTAGGGATTACTATATGACAATGTCTACTATAAACTTACTAGTGATGACTATATGACAATATCTACTGTAAACTTACTAGAGATGACTATATGACAATGTCTACTGTAAACTTACTAGAGATGACTATATGACAATGTCTACTATAAACTTATAAGCGATAACTATATGACAATGTTTACTATAAACTTACTAGAGATGACTATATGACAATGTCTTATTAGTACCAAGTAATGAAATTTAGTCCTACAAGCTGTCTTATGATGATACTGATGGAGAACTGAAAGTATTCTCATGTAAAAAAGAAAGAAGTGAAAAGAGTTAACACCCTGAGGTGGCAGTCATCTGGGAAAAGCATATATTTGAAAAGCAAAATAAACACAACATAACCACAGAAAACACTCAAATACTAAATGAAGAAAGAAACATATACTATATTAATAAATATAATCAAACATCTAAGCACACCATCTATACTCACTTACACAACCCTCTTCATACGTGTGGTCAGCTATCAGTCAGTTACCTTTTTCTTTCTTTGTGAACCTGACGATGACCCAAGAAGGTCAAAACGTTGTTCGCTCCTCTACATAGAATTTTCTCAACCCATACCAGCCATTTACCCTTGCAAGCTTGTATTTTCAAATACCATCACATAAAAAAATATTATTGTATACTAGATTTTCTAAACAAATGTGTAAAATATGAAAGAAAATCACTTTATGAACAATAAACTACATAAATTTTGAATGCACACAAAATAAAAATAAATCAAATAAATTCAAACATAATTGTAATCTGAAAAAAAAATATATACAATACGTGTACTTTACCTGTCAACTTTATGGTGACCGCATCTCTCACACTTGAATTCCCAAAAGTAATTTGTTAAAAAAGCTTCTCTGAGAAATTCTTCTTCATTCAACAACAACATTAAGGCTAAGACAGGGCTATCTTCCTGACCCAGGTCACACCGAAACTTGTTCTTCAGGCACCTGAAAGCTTCTTCCTGTAAGCTGACCATACTCTCCGAGACAAACTTCTCTTTCCCCATGTTCCACCTGACATCTGGACCACATTCGCTGTTCAACAAATCTACAGCAGACTGATAAGACTGATAAACAGTCTCCACAACCGATCTCTGAGAACTTGAACTTCTTGAAAAATAATAGGGTAATTTTGTGTTATGCACTATTAGAGACAATGCAGCATCCAACCAACATAAATTATCAGCATTCATCCACAAGGGATAAAATCTCTTCGACTTAGATATTTCTTGCTGTGTTAAAACTCCTGCATCAGTGCTCTGTTTAAGTTCTACTTCTTGAATTTCCTTACACTCTTCTAATAAATCCTTTCCAGGTTGTGAATCTTCCTGCATGGTAAAATTACCAGAACTTGTATTATCTTGTCCCATAAAAATATCTTTCTCATCCAAATTTTTATCATCAATTTCTAACTTAACCAGTGCAGTAGTTTCATCATGTCCATCGCTTGATCTCAGGTCAGAGTCACACCGACCCAGTCCATGAAGTCCTGTTTTGTTTACTCAACTCTGCAGAAGTAAAAGATGTGACACTTACCTCTTCATTAGGCACAGAACTCATGAGTTGTAAACCCATTTTGTTTGCATCTTTGGAAGTCCAAGATATACTGGTTGAATCTCAACTTGATCTCCATTTGGCATCACTGACTTTCCATAATGTTCACAAGTCTCTTGGCTCGTGACCAGATGAGTATTTATACCGCCAGTGGCAGAATATAAAACTTCACCTTTTCTTCCTTCTTCTCCCAGTCTTTCTCAAGAGTTAACCGAGAACAAATCAGACTTGGTTCCATGGTTTCACTACAACCAGGAACTACGGAAAGACCTACACTGGAGCATTCCTCCAAACTATCTAACAAACAACACCCCAAACTGTCATTTCTGGCCATTGTACTGGTGTCTTCTGTTTGGTTTTTCATGTTGAAGTTGTAATTCTCCAAGCTCTCCAAGAAATCCTGGAGTATATCCTTACTGCTACTATATGGAGTGGAGTCTGTACTCAGTTCAGGTAGAGGTGCACTAGTAACAACAAATTCCTGCCTAAATTTGGACTTTGAAGATTTTTTCTTTTTCTGACTATCCATAACTGTGATTTCGGACGCGTGTCGACGAACGAAAGCAGTAGTCAGGTCTGATGGAAACAAGTCATGACACTAGAAACATAAAAATAATTTTATTATTTATAATTAACAATTCAGTTTCACTGGAAATATAATGAATACAGATTGTGTACAAAAAGAAATCAAAGTAAAATCTTTTTAAACCTACAAAATACTTGACACTATAATCACATAATGCTGATGTAATAAAGAAATAAACAGAGAATTATTCATTCTAACATGTCACCAAATGAATAATTATCTAAACTTAATGTAAAAAAAAAAGGATTGATCACTGTAACATGTTATTTGCCTCTCAATTTCTCAAGTATTAAAAAATAACTCACTTTTACATAAAAAATGTATGCGTTGAACTTTTACTTACATTCTTGTTTTCACAGAGGAAGACGGCTTCATCAAAATTTATCTGAAACAGCCGTAGACTACTCTGAATTCCCTTCTCCAAACACACTGAACACAATCTGTTTCGTTCCATCTAGAAATATAAAAAATGCTTTATTATTTAAATTTTATATCAATACATGTGTAGTTAATATACTTAGAACTGTTTGGTTTGTTTTGAATTTCACGTAAAGCTACATGAGGGCTATCTGTGCTAACCGTCCTTAATTTAGCAGTGTATGACTAGAGGGAAGGCAGCTAGTCATCATCACCCTCCGCCAACTCTTGGGCTACTCTTTTACCAATGAACAGTGAGATTGACCGTTACATTATAATGCCCCACAGCTAAAAGGACAAGCATGTTTGGTACAACAGAGACTTAAAACTGTCTAAAATCATAACGTATGCATAACCATTCCTTCTCATCCACAAGTTTCTTCCATACCAAGTTGTGAATCGGTTAAATCCATTGATTTATATACATGTAGCTTCAACTTCTACAAGGATTACATCCAAAGCCAGTAGTAGTGCATTAAGTAACCCATTACCATAATGTTACTAACAAAGTATTACAACAAAGTAAGATTGTAGTGGGAGTGATAATATAACAGTCACTTTCCACAAGAAAAGGGAAACAAGCTTGTTCTTTATCTACATTTATGTTCTCTTCTTTGATTAGGTGATAGAAATCTAAATTTACTTGGATTTCAAATATTTTAAAAATTTATGAAATATGAATTTCCTTTGAGGACTTACTGAGATAAACTTCACAGAGCAGCTCTCAAAATGGTTTTATTGACACTGAGGATTTAGTTTCACTTGTATTTAACTAACTGTTGGCATGTTATCTACACAGTTATATTCACATGCATTCAAGTTTATTTTCAGATTCATAGTTGAAAAAAATAAAGTCCCTAAAATTGTTTTGTAGGAAAGGAAAAGAAAGTTGATGACAAACAGAGCACTCAAATAGAACTTCCTGTACACCTTCCTTACTACACAACAATGGTTCTCAATTTAAATAGAACTTCCTGTACACCTTCCTTACTACACAACAATGGTTCTCAACTCAAATAGAACTTCCTGTACACCTTCCTTACTACACAACAATGGTTCTCAACTCAAATAGAACTTCCTGTACACCTTCCTTACTACACAACAATGGTTCTCAACTCAAATAGAACTTCCTGTACACCTTCCTTACTACACAACAATGGTTCTCAACTCAAATAGAACTTCCTGTACACCTTCCTTACTACACAACAATGGTTCTCAACTCAAATAGAACTTCCTGTACACCTTCCTTACTACACAACAATGGTTCTCAATTTAAATAGAACTTCCTGTACACCTTCCTTACTACACAACAATGGTTCTCAATTTAAATAGAACTTCCTGTACACCTTCCTTACTACACAACAATGGTTCTCAATTTAAATAGAACTTCCTGTACACCTTCCTTACTACACAACAATGGTTCTCAATTTAAATAGAACTTCCTGTACACCTTCCTTACTACACAACAATGGTTCTCAATTTAAATAGAACTTCCTGTACACCTTCCTTACTACACAACAATGGTTCTCAATTTAAATAGAACTTCCTGTACACCTTCCTTACTACACAACAATTGTTCTCAATTTAAATAGAACTTCCTGTACACCTTCCTTACTACACAACAATGGTTCTCAATTTAAATAGAACTTCCTGTACACCTTCCTTACTACACAACAATGGTTCTCAATTTAAATAGAACTTCCTGTACACCTTCCTTACTACACAACAATGGTTCTCAATTTAAATAGAACTTCCTGTACACCTTCCTTACTACACAACAATGGTTCTCAATTTAAATAGAACTTCCTGTACACCTTCCTTACTACACAACAATGGTTCTCAATTTAAATAGAACTTCCTGTACACCTTCCTTACTACACAACAATGGTTCTCAATTTAAATAGAACTTCCTGTACACCTTCCTTACTACACAACAATGGTTCTCAATTTAAATAGAACTTCCTGTACACCTTCCTTACTACACAACAATGGTTCTCAATTTAAATAGAACTTCCTGTACACCTTCCTTACTACACAACAATGGTTCTCAATTTAAATAGAACTTCCTGTACACCTTCCTTACTACACAACAATGGTTCTCAATTTAAATAGAACTTCCTGTACACCTTCCTTACTACACAACAATGGTTCTCAATTTAAATAGAACTTCCTGTACACCTTCCTTACTACACAACAATGGTTCTCAATTTAAATAGAACTTCCTGTACACCTTCCTTACTACACAACAATGGTTCATAATTTAAATAGAACTTCCTGTACACCTTCCTTACTACACAACAATGGTTCTCAATTTAAATAGAACTTCCTGTACACCTTCCTTACTACACAACAATGGTTCTCAATTTAAATAGAACTTCCTGTACACCTTCCTTACTACACAACAATGGTTCTCAATTTAAATAGAACTTCCTGTACACCTTCCTTACTACACAACAATGGTTCTCAATTTAAATAGAACTTCCTGTACACCTTCCTTACTACACAACAATGGTTCTCAATTTAAATAGAACTTCTTGTACACCTTCCTTACCACACAACAATGGTTCTCAATTTAAATAGAACTTCTTGTACACCTTCCTTACCACACAACAATGGTTCTCAATTTAAATAGAACTTCTTGTACACCTTCCTTACCACACAACAATGGTTCTCAATTTTGTTATTTTATCTGTGGACCACTTTGGAGGAGCAAAAGACCTGATGGACCACCTACCAGTCGTACCCCATCCATTTTCACTTGCATGACAAAAAAAACTATTCAAAATAAATGAGGAAATGGTGCTGCTTTTGATGTGACTTGCAGTTCGGACCAAGCTTCGATAACCACTGCTACAGTGTCATAAACTTATTCCTCTACAAATATTCAAGCCATGTTTTACTTTAAGAAACCAAAATAGATACAAAATAATATAAAAAAATAATACTTGACATAACCATCACACTATAACACTAAATGTACTAACAAGAAAACAAAAAACCAGATGTAGTACATAAAGTATCTAAACTCTATCACTGAGTTTAGTTAAGTGTATGTAAACCACAGGTCACATTTTACTGGCACCATCAATGAAACTTGACTTTTACAAAAAAAATCTAGTTTTTTAAGTAATATTTTTGTTAAAAACAAAAGAATAACTCATCATTACTTAACTGAAACTCAGTAATAATCTAATACTACTTTGAACCCCACTACAGGAACTTTCAAAATGCTTGTACATTTCTCTTATCAAAAAAAAACAGAGACACCTTGGCAACTTTAGTAACCAAGACAAAATATAATAATATTATAAAAGAGCTCAAAAGTACTTCCTGTATAAAAATGACATTTGGTATTCTGATACAGAAATAAAAATAATGACTTAGAAGGCACTGCTGATGAATTCCTACAGTCTCCAGTTAAGTGGTCAGTACACAATTCTGGTTTACGTACATCAGAACTTTGAGTTCAACAGCATGCTGGTTAATACAACCTTGTACAAGACTGGTTAGTCTTCATTGGGAGTTACTGTACTACGTGACTACTACAGAAAGAAAGCTGTATGCCTCAAAAAAATTGTATCTGATATTGTGAATGCTATTAGTTTAACTTTACACTTTTGATGGGTATAGAGACATGCATATTGTGGCAGTTAATACATGACCTAGCAGACTAAATAGCCCTGTTGTCAGCTGATCTAGTATTAATTGTTATACACTCAGTTATATCTATATGAAAATATACTACAGAAATGACACTCAAGACTCAATACATTTTATTTAATAAAGACAAGAGTTAATAGAATAATTAAGCATCTCTGACACAGTTCTAATTTGTAAAGAGTTTAGCCTTGGTTATGACAAAATTCAAATCCAGTTTTCCTTGAATCAATATCCATTACATATTGTGGTGTTTGCATGTTCTAACGACCATCTCTTACTTCTTATTGTAATATACGTATTTACATTGTCGTTTACTAAACAACTTTACTCAGAGTGATAATTCTGTAATCTCCACATCTGATAATTAAGATACATTCACCTGAAATTTTGAAGCATTATCTAGGAACATAATAAATAATTCTTCATCCATTGTTTACTAACCTCGAATGTCACCCTCAATCTTGAATCAGCTTTCACGTAACATTTCTTTTGGTTTCACAGTCCGTTGAAACATCTGATCCTATAGTGATACCTGAAGTTATACATTGTATCACAAAGTCAGTGAATTGTTTAGCACTAGTAGCACTTAGGTTCACAATCTGTTATACCATAGAAATTATCATTAAATAATAATACAACGACAAACTCCAAAAGTTAAAAGTAAAGCCATGTAAACCGTACTTCTATTACTAGTATTAGCATACAGTGCTAGGTACTAGCCGACTTATTTAATTACACATAAATTAGAGTGAATCAAAGAATTATATAAACCACACAATTAAATAATATCATTAACAAACCTTCAAGCTTTAGGCTTCAAACATTCAGAACTTCAACAGTTGAAATTCAACTTCACTTTTCAAGAAAAGGTCTTTGTACGTGATTTGCTTGTTTCGCTATCAACGTTACATTCAGTATTCAATCATAATTTTAATTCTCCTAAATCTGAGAAAGATAAAAACAAAACTGGGTGGCACATAATTATAAACAAAAACTTTCTGAATAATTAAAAGCCTAATAAACAATCACCCTAATAAAATTGACTTCAAACACCCTCACACAAACCACGACTCCACCACTCTACCGATTACAACGCCATAACAAAACGTGCGGCTAACGTGTATACTCTCGAACCGTGAGCTTAACAGAAATATTGACATGTAATCGTCAAATCTTGAGAAATAGAAGAAAATATTGAGACATAATACTTTCTTTAATTATTTAATTTATATTATTACCTTACATGGAGTTGTCGACATATTTTCTTTTTTTCTTATGCACTGTCCATCTAAATTATTTTTATATTATCGGGTGTATGTGTATTTTTTTGCGTGTATTTTCTTATACAAAAGCCACATCAGGTTAACTGCTGTGTCTACCAAAGATAATTAATTATATCATCGGATAAGCAGAAAATTATTTGGATGACGGTGAAACGATGTAACCATACAGATAATACTCTGTTTATCCTAGAATAAACATTTTTTTTTAACTATATCAATCCCAAAATCTAATAAATAATAGTTAGCTATGATTTTTTTTCTCATGTAACACGATAATATAAATGAACTTAAAATAATTAAAATAAACACACATTGTTATAGTTCATTTAGCACAAATATCGGCGCAATATTACATTACAATAGCAGCCTGGCATGACCTGGTGGTTAAGGCGCCTGACTCACAACCCTGAAGGTTGTGAGTTCAAATGTCCGTTACACCGAACATACTCGCCCTTTCAGCCACGAGGTCGTTATAATGTACGGTCGGACCTACTATTCATTAGTTAAAAAATAAACCCAAGAGATGGCAATGTATGATATTGACTAACTGCTAGATCAGGGATGACTAACGCAGATAGCCCTCATATAGTTTTCACAAAATTCAAAACAACCAAAGTGCGTTACAAAAGTTATTTATATTTTATACTTAATGCTAGCTACTAAGGCAATTAGTTGCCGTCCCTAATTCTGAACTACTAACTAAATGGGAAACATGCACTCAGTAGCGCTCTGTCATATACCTACCATTCACGCTGAGAGATTGACTGTCACTTTTTTATACTGCACCCACAGCTTATATTGCATAAAATATGCTGTAATATTACATGGATTTGACCCTGGATCGACAGCTGTGCCAAAGGATCAACCCGAATATCGTTGTTGTTTTATACCTTTATCAATATTATTTATGTGTAATGTGAAACTGACATTAAAATGGCATGCTCCACCATCTGAGATGTTCTACATGGTGAAAAAAAATTGAGGCATAGTATGTTTGTAATTAAGCACAAAGCCACACAATGGACTATATTTGTTCTGCCCACCAAGAAAATTGAAACCGGGATTCTACCTTTGTGAGTCCACAGACAAACCGCTGTTCCAGTGGGGTCCGAGTCGAGGCATAATATTTCAAAAAGATTTTGGATTTGTTAACAAGTACAACTACTTTGTAAAAAATATATATATGAAAAATAAAACTCACTTTGAATTCCGCGCAAAGCTGCATGAGGACCATCTACAATCCCACCCAACGCCAAATCTCAGTCTATTATTCTACCAACGAATAGAGGGGTTGACTATAACTTTCTAACTCACACACAGTTGAAATGGCGAGCATTTTTAGTGTGACGGGCCCCCGTTGGTTACGAGCCGAACGACCTAACCAGCCATTCCAGGCTGAAAATTAAATAATCAAATATTTTGTTTTTTCTCGGAGCTTAAAGGTTTCATAAGTGAGACCATGACTCGCCCAAAGAAGTCTTTTAATTATCTTGTTAACTTTACGCAATTTAAATCAATTGTATTGTGACTGGATTATAAACTCAAAAAAATACTTTATTCACAATACAAAATGAAACAGCAAGACATTAATTACATGATTTAAACTGAAATTTATACTTTACTTATTCTCACTCAAACAAATCTATTTCGTAGAACTGCAACAAAATAAAAATACCAGTCATACACACACTAAACACCAAACAATGAATGTAACATTACTTCACAGTAAGACTGCGAATAATGTCATAGTAATAAGATAAAGTACCAATCAGACACGCACTAAACACCAAACAATGAATGTAACATTACTTCACAGTAAGACTGCGAATAATGTCATAGTAATAAGATAAAGTACCAATCAGACACGCACTAAACACCAAACAATGAATGTAACATTACTTCACAGTAAGACTGCGAATAATGTCATAGTAATAAGATAAAGTACCAATCAGACACGCACTAAACACCAAACAATGAATGTAACATTACTTCACAGTAAGACTGCGAATAATGTCATAGTAATAAGATAAAGTACCAATCAGACACGCACTAAACACCAAACAATGAATGTAACATTACTTCACAGTAAGACTGCGAATAATGTCATAGTAATAAGATAAAGTACCAATCAGACACGCACTAAACACCAAACAATGAATGTAACATTACTTCACAGTAAGACTGCGAATAATGTCATAGTAATAAGATAAAGTACCAATCATACACACACTAAACACCAAACAATGAATGTAACATTACTTCACAGTAAGACTGCGAATAATGTCATAGTAATAAGATAAAGTACCAATCATACACACACTAAACACCAAACAATGAATGTAACATTACTTCACAGTAAGACTGCTAACAATGTCATAGTAATAAGATAAAGTACCAATCATACACACACTAAACACCAAACAATGAATGTAACATTACTTCACAGTAAGACTGCTAACAATGTCATAGTAATAAGATAAAGTACCAATCATACACACACTAAACACCAAACAATGAATGTAACATTACTTCACAGTAAGACTGCTAACAATGTCATAGTAATAAGATAAAGTACCAATCAGACACGCACTAACATTCTAAAGTATGATTGTAACATTTAATTACAGTATAACTTGTTAAAGATTTCCTTCGGCCCGTCATAGACAGGTGGGTTAAGGCGTTCCACTCGTAATCTGAGGGTCGCGGGTTCGAATCCCCGTTACACTAAACACACTCGCCCTTTCAGCCATGAGGGGTTATAATATGACGGTCAATCCTACTATTCGTTGGTAAAAGAGTAGCCCAAGTAGCCATGGGTGGTGATGACAAGTTGCTTTCTCTCTAGTCTTACACTACTAAATGAGGGACGGCTAGCGCAGATAGCCCTCGAGTAGCTTTACGCGAAATTCAAAAACAAACAAAAGAATTTTCTAAAAAATCTGTTGAGATAAGCGAAAGGCTTCGTTGGTAGTGACGTGTAGTGAACAACTGTGTGGTCCATATATTCTTACTTGATACCTCTAGTGTGACGCCAATAAGGTTTATCAACATAAGGTTATTACATCTCATAATAATGACTCTATCAAGAACATATTTTCTCCATCTCACTACTTTAAAGGTGAATTTTCAACAAATTTAACAATTGCCTTAGAAACTGTACTTTGGTTCGGTATAATTCCTGTGTGGTTGCCATATTTTTAAACACTTTAGTTTTGGGTAAAAAATGAAACAAAATATGCGGGTCCTCGAACTCAAGTTCCTCTTGCTCGTTTGGCTGTTTCCGTGACGTTTTAAAACTATGACGTAATAGTTGCCAAACACGCTTCGTTGCGCGCCGACCATTTTGTTCCTTTCAATGCTGATGTTTTATGTAAATTTATCGGTGCTTTTTTCGGATTACATACTGTGTGAGACTATTTTTGTCTTGATATTGCTACTTTATGTTTGTTTTATGATAACATGGTTTACTGCGTTGCTTATGTTTGTAAAAACGGTTCGGCATCTGGGAAAAGCTTCTTTTCGTTTCCGTGCAAGGAGAAGGAACCGGCAAGGTGGCGACAGTGGGTGCGGATGGTCAATAGAAAGAACTGGACTCCTTCACACCATGCAAAGCTTTGTCAAGATCACTTTGAACGATCATGTTTTGTGTCGGATCCCTCTTTTTTGGATTCCATGGGTTTCAAGCCAGGCAGGTTGAGACTGAAATAAACCATCGGCAGTAGACAGGATCGTCTCCACCATCTTTCCTCGTGTAGAGCTGAGGACTGATCTCAGCCTGCAACGTACAGGTTCTACCCCTCTAAAGCCATCCCTTGTCATCACGAAAAGAACAAACTTAAAGGTATGTGTGCAGTATAAAGCAATAAACAATAACTAGTATAATATAATAATTTAAAAAGTACAAGTTTTTGAAGAATGTAACTAGACATACACATTTCACATTCATGAGCGTGTTTTGCATTTGTGGCACCTCAAAGTCAGTGAAACCTTGATTTCCTAGTCTAGACAGTGGACAAATCTATCCCAAATAGAGTATATTCCAAGTTTAAAAGCTGGTAGATCATGCTGTAGATGTTTTGTATCATTTTACATGTGGAAAAGTTTGAAGAATACCATTTTTCAAATTTAACGTTTCAAGATAAATTGAAATAAGACTATGTCTTGAATATGTTGAAGTAATCAAGTATGTGTTATGTATTTGAAGAAAAACATTGTAGACTTGTAAACAATCAAATATAAACTCCATAACATATTTCCATAACTCATCATAATAAAATTAATCTTAACACAGTGTTATGATAATGTGATATTAAATGTAAATCTCATAAACCTCATAAAGCATGTTGTTTTAATATATATTCTTATTTCTTCAGTATCGCTCACAGTTCCGCTAACTCTCGCTCGTGGAACTGTCCTCATCACTAGAACTTGTCAGATCTGTGTCAAAAGTAACTGTTCTAGGTTCGTTCAGAGTAGGTTTGAATTGATATGGTGCTACTCAACACTGTTCAGAACACAAAGTCAAAACAGACTCCGCCTCTGTTTCTCCGTATGCACTGGCCATGTTTATTTACATTCAACGCGCTAGCGTTGGCGGTATGTTGGCAACTATTACGTCACAGTACGTTTCTTAGCGGCAAACGTAAAAACTAAAACGTTCGGATTGCCGCTCGAAAAGGGTTCTTTCTGCACCAAATTCTACGTTTCACTTATTAACACATATGTTTTATAAAAAATTCAAATCTGCAAAATTAATCAGTATGAGTAGTTTTTTTGACTGCAAAGTTTTCTTTTTTCTGTAAAATTCACCTTTTAGAACATCAGTATTTTCTCAAAGATTGATTCTTTGAAATAAAATACTAATAAAAAATAAGTCGTGTTTCTGTTACGTCTATATATATAGATAAAGGAGCAGCAGATATTAAGAATAGTTTTTGTTGTTGTTGGATTTCGCACATAGCTACACGAAAGTTATCTACACCAGTAGTCTCTAATTTGAAATAATAGCCCAGAAGGAAGACAAGTACTCAACACCTCCCTCTCGCTACCGTATTTAAACGAAAGGTTTTCCATGGACTTCCACAGATCTCTTCTTCTTAAAAACACAAATAATTTCTAATGTCGCTAAATTTATCCATTTGGACGGACTCTTGACATAAGTCAATCTCTGTCTTCCATTGTATCTCCTTCCTTCAGTCTTTCCAGTTACAATTATATTTTCAATTTCTTATTTCTCATAAAGTGTTATAAAAACTCCAACTGTCTATTTCTGATGTTAGTCAGTTCCTTCCATCTGCAACCTGGTCTTGATAAAATACTTTATGGCCCAGCATGGCCAAGCGCGTAAGGCGTGCGACTCGTAATCCGAGGGTCGCGGGTTCGCGCCCGCGTCGCGCTAAACATGCTCGCCCTCCCAGCCGTGGGGGGCGTATAATGTGACGGTCAATCCCACTATTCGTTGGTAAAAAGAGTAGCCCAAGAGTTGGCAGTGGGTGGTGATGACTAGCTGCCTTCCCTCTAGTCTTGCACTGCTAAATTAGGGACGGCTAGCACAGATAGCCCTCGAGTAGCTTTGTGCGAAATTGCAAAACAAACAAACTAAAATACTTTAACTTCAGGTGTTATTCATTTCACCCCTTTTTTAGCGCCATCTATTGACAGACATGATAGGGGTAATGTGAGATAGTGGCAGCATCGGTGATAAGCGACCTTGGCAATGGCCTAGAGCATCATGATGCAGAAGTTAGTAAACAGAAGTTCAGGAGGAGAGGAATGGAAAATGGGATTGAGAGAACAGACCATTCCCTAGAGAAAGACACACACACTAAATAACTCAGAACAGACAGTCCCTTTGGCAAAAAATATAACAAATTAGGAAATAACGTATTAACTAATTTTTAAAAATGCAGCATTTTGAACTGATAAAATGTTGACAGTTACGGTATATATACAGTAAAAATTTGTTCGTTTACAGTTAAGCGCAAGGATATACAATTAGCTATCTATTCTGTGTCTGCCATAGGTATTGAAAACAGGTTTTTTAGCGTTATAAGCCTTCATACTTATTGCTGAGCCAATAAGTGACGATAATTGTGCCTCTAGGCGACTGTCTTGATGCAGAGTTAAAGAAATTAAAACTTATAAATGTGTGTAATATAGGTCTTGATAAATCCATCGTGATTAAATATTTCATCATGGCGCCTAGTAATTTTTCCTAATTTACCCGTGTTTAGGGCTGTGTAAGTTGCACTCGAATCGAGGACAGTTCAAGACTCTTGAAATCAGGAACTATTTTCACTTAGAATTTTTTTCAATACTGAACCAACTTTATCTCTACGGTTTTAATGGCGAATTCAGTAATTCTTCGTCTTTGTCCAAGAATAAACAACTGCAGTTGTAAAACACGCGCCATTTTGTTTTTCTTCTTTCTCTTAATTCAACTAACTAGTTTACTCGTATAGATTCAAACGGGACCGAAGGCAGTTAGTTCTAGCAACATTATCAAGTGGTTGTTGATATAATATGATAGTTAGTATGTACTCGCTGCTGTAAAATAAATAAATATACACCGGTACCTCGATTACTCGCACTGGTCGGGAAAGCAAGACATCTCGGACAATAGAAACAGTGGACAATCGAGGCTCTAATGTTGTTGTTGTTTTGAATTAAGCACAAAGCTACACAATGGGCTATCTGTGCTCTGCCCACCACGGGTATCTTTCATCCAGCAGGCCATCGTGTAATTCCAAGCGCTGGAAATGTATATATAACTCTGTGCTTAGTATCAGGACTTTATTAGATATATTTCCACAGGTCCCGAAAGCGTTCTGTTTCAAGAGTAAATAAAACCAAAATTAATAATTACAAATATTCCTTCTTATTGCTTTCAATTTGATTAGATGTATAATTTCAATCATCATAGCAGAAAGCAAACAGCATATACGTTTCACATCGTTGCATGAATTGTGTCAGAAATAAGTGATAGTAATCATTCTGGATGTATATTCTTTTCAAAATCTTGAGGACTACTGTCAATATTATTCCAGGTCTTGGATAAACAATATTTCTGGACTTTCTAAAAATAAATTGTATGTGAAGTTGATTGCAATGGTGTTTAACTATTTTATAAACATACTAATGTAAAGAAATCTGCTATTTAAATACCTTAAGAATGTTTATTAGTGACTAATTATTATATACGGTAACGTTAAAAGTTTAGGTAGCACCATATTTTAAAGTATTTACAATGTAAATTAAATATTTCTAATACAGAAAACAGATAAAACGAAACTTGCGAGATACATGTATACTTGGTAATTAGGGTAATGTTTACGGTCTGTGGTATTTCACGAAAGCAAATAAAAATAACAGTAAGTCTTGACAGAATATCAATATGTAAGCCGTAATGGTTTTTAGCTTGTTCTTGCATTCAATGGCTTGCGAAAATTCAGGGATGCCGCGAGCCCATTCCTGATATATAAAAACAAAGGCTGAACTTCAATCACCCACAAAAGGAGACATTTTCTCCGTTAGAGAGCTGCCACCTATTAGCAAATATTTCAATTTTCACTGAACGTGATTTTAACTGTTTAAATTTACAAGTATGTCACAATCTGGAAATTTCACTCTTGTCGTTCCAAGTAGCCCAGAACATTTTACTCAACTGTTATCGCCTTCTTGAGGGCACTTTTGTTATTTTGTCTTTTTCTTATTAGACGTATTGTGCAATAGTTCAAAAGAAATATCTGTAATGATTAAAGTTATGTAACTTACGCAGAAATTGCAATTAAAACAATGTTATTTTATTTATAAAAAAATCATATAAATTTTAATGAAACACATTATAACATATCCCATGTGGTCTAGTGGCTAGGATACCTGGCTTTCACCCAGGAGGCCCGGGTTCGATTCCCGGCATGGGAATTTGCTTTTTCTTAATTGATATAAGTAACTGTTATGCATCAGCGTTTTCTTCCTGTATTTTTTTAACATTAATTTTTATCACATATTAAATGTTTCTTCACTCTACACTAAATCCTTAAGGAACCTGACGTCACAGTGACGGTAGTTGTTCAGTCTCGTACATTATTTGATAGGAAAGCGTGGTTGGAAGAGGTAGTTACCCCGTCCCCTTCGTCATGTATTAAAGCAACGTGTCATTTAATGATCCAAATTTTAGCTTAACATTACAATTTGTTAACAATGTGGCGATTTGGAAAAGCTTCAACTCCTTCGATAGCAGTTACAAAAATTAAACTCCGTCTTGAAACAAACAGCAGAACAAAAATACATGTTCTTAAAATAAATCTAGTTCTTGTATTAAAATCAACCAGAACGTTGAGAAATACTTAAACGGAGCTGTTTTAAATGTTGTCCCATTAAATCTCATGGTGTCAGAAAAACACGGGGGATTCATGAAGTCTTCATGTGATATGATAAAAAAACACCCAAGTGTTTTCGAAAGATGGACTTTTATTTTTCAGGAACAAATTTCGAATTAAACATTTGTGTATCTGAAAAGTTTTGTGTGCGTGTGTATTTGGTATGGAACTGTCTGTGGTATATTCGACCCAATGAATATAAATAATTATATACAGCTGTTTGTTAGTGTGTATAACAAAATGAATAGTAATGTGGTGTTTTTTTTATAGTAAAGACATATCAGGCTACCTTCTGAGTTTACCGAGGGAAATCGAGCCCCTAGTTTTAGCGTTAAAAATCTCTAGACAAACGCCGTCTCAGCGAGGGACATTAATAGTAGTAACATAGCACTTAATACTATAGAAAGTCTGTTTATAGGCATGGCTCTGAAGAGGGTAGAAGTTCTATTATAGTGTTTTGCACGGGTGTTAATTGATTTCGTAAAGCGTTTGGAAATTTATAAACAACGGTAAATGAAAAAGAAGAGATCCGAGACCTTCTATGTTCGAGCACGACGACCAAACGCCGATACAGCAATGACACAAAAAAACTTTGGTTTTATGTACGATAACTAAAATTAATAAATATTTATCAACGAGAATTCCTTATTAAATTGTATACCAAGGGTGGCGAAACGTGCTTAACATAAGAGCCACATACGATAAAGCTCAGATGTTTGAGAGCAGCAGGACATGCACAAATATTACACACACGTTTTTATTCTTATAAGTACATTTTGTTACATAAATTTTATATAAATATTAAGAAATATGTCTGCGTAATAATATTTATTCATTTATGTAGTTTTCAAACTGTTATTTTGTGTTAGTTTCAATAATCACAAAGTACACTTATATATCATTAGTTTGTTTGTTTTTGAATTTCGCGCAAAGCTACACAAGGGTTATCTGCGCTAGCCGTTTCTAATTTAGCAGTGTAAGACTAGAGGGAAAGCAGCAGTCATCACCACCCACCGCAAACTATTGGGCTACTCTTTTACCAACGAATAGTGTGATTTTACCGTCACAATTACAAGACCCCCATGGCTGAAAGGGCGAGCATTTTTGGTGCGACGGGGATTCGAATCCGCGACCCTCAGATTACGAATCGAACGCCTTAAGCCTACCTGGCCATGCCGTGCCACACACACACACACACATATATATATACCAAATGTTTTCAAAATCATGGCTGATTATTGTTTTAACTATATTGAGCGTATTTAATACGGTAATGAACTACGGAAACATGCAAGAAAAATATACAAACTTGCATTTCATTAACATTAAACGAGACTGCCAAAAATAAAAGGGTAAAA
>NC_134827.1:37342553-37399477 GCF_004210375.1 Tachypleus tridentatus | reverse complement strand
TTATAAAGTGTGTTTAACCTTGCAACAAATCAGTGTTTGTTATAAAGTGTGTTTAACCTTGCAACAAATCAGTGTTTGTTATAAAGTGTGTTTAACCTTGCAACAGATCAGTGTTTGTTATAAAGTGTGTTTAACCTTGCAACAGATTAGTGTTTGTTATAAAGTGTGTTTTACCTTGCAACAAATTAGTCTTTGTTATAAAGTGTGTTTAACCTTGCAACAGATTAGTGTTTGTTATAAAGTGTGTTTAACCTTACAACAGATTAGTCTTTGTTATGAAGTGTGTTTAACCTTACAACAAATCAGTGTTTGTTATGAAGTGTGTTTAACCTTGCAACAAATTAGTCTTTGTTATAAAGTGTGTTTAACCTTGCAACAGATTAGTGTTTGTTATAAAGTGTGTTTAACCTTACAACAGATTAGTCTTTGTTATGAAGTGTGTTTAACCTTACAACAAATCAGTGTTTGTTATGAAGTGTGTTTAACCTTACAACAAATCAGTGTTTGTTATAAAGTGTGTTTAACCTTGCAACAGATTAGTGTTTGTTATGAAGTGTGTTTAACCTTACAACAAATCAGTGTTTGTTATAAAGTGTGTTTAACCTTGCAACAGATCAGTGTTTGTTATAATGTGTGTTTAACCTTGCAACAAATCAGTGTTTGTTATAAAGTGTGTTTAACCTTGCAACAAATCAGTGTTTGTTATGAAGTGTGTTTAACCTTGCAACAAATCAGTGTTTGTTATGAAGTGTGTTTAACCTTGCAACAAATTAGTCTTTGTTATAAAGTGTGTTTAACCTTGCAACAGATTAGTGTATGTTATGAAGTGTGTTTAACCTTGCAACAAATCAGTGTTTGTTATAAAGTGTGTTTAACCTTGCAACAGATCAGTGTTTGTTATAAAGTGTGTTTAACCTTGCAACAAATTAGTCTTTGTTGTAAAGTGTGTTTAACCTTACAACAAATCAGTGTTTGTTATAAAGTGTGTTTAACCTTGCAACAAATCAGTGTTTGTTATAAAGTGTGTTTAACCTTGCAACAAATCAGTGTTTGTTATGAAGTGTGTTTAACCTTGCAACAAATTAGTCTTTGTTATAAAGTGTGTTTAACCTTGCAACAGATTAGTGTTTGTTATAAAGTGTGTTTAACCTTACAACAGATTAGTCTTTGTTATGAAGTGTGTTTAACCTTACAACAAATCAGTGTTTGTTATGAAGTGTGTTTAACCTTGCAACAAATTAGTCTTTGTTATAAAGTGTGTTTAACCTTGCAACAGATTAGTGTTTGTTATAAAGTGTGTTTAACCTTACAACAGATTAGTCTTTGTTATGAAGTGTGTTTAACCTTACAACAAATCAGTGTTTGTTATGAAGTGTGTTTAACCTTACAACAAATCAGTGTTTGTTATAAAGTGTGTTTAACCTTGCAACAGATTAGTGTTTGTTATGAAGTGTGTTTAACCTTACAACAAATCAGTGTTTGTTATAAAGTGTGTTTAACCTTGCAACAGATCAGTGTTTGTTATAATGTGTGTTTAACCTTGCAACAAATCAGTGTTTGTTATAAAGTGTGTTTAACCTTGCAACAAATCAGTGTTTGTTATGAAGTGTGTTTAACCTTGCAACAAATCAGTGTTTGTTATGAAGTGTGTTTAACCTTGCAACAAATTAGTCTTTGTTATAAAGTGTGTTTAACCTTGCAACAGATTAGTGTATGTTATGAAGTGTGTTTAACCTTGCAACAAATCAGTGTTTGTTATAAAGTGTGTTTAACCTTGCAACAGATCAGTGTTTGTTATAAAGTGTGTTTAACCTTGCAACAAATTAGTCTTTGTTGTAAAGTGTGTTTAACCTTACAACAAATCAGTGTTTGTTATAAAGTGTGTTTAACCTTGCAACAAATCAGTGTTTGTTATAAAGTGTGTTTAACCTTGCAACAAATCAGTGTTTGTTATGAAGTGTGTTTAACCTTGCAACAAATTAGTCTTTGTTATAAAGTGTGTTTAACCTTGCAACAGATTAGTGTATGTTATAAAGTGTGTTTAACCTTACAACAGATTAGTCTTTGTTTTGAAGTGTGTTTAACTTTACAACAAATCAGTGTTTGTTATGAAGTGTGTTTAACCTTACAACAAATCAGTGTTTGTTATAAAGTGTGTTTAACCTTGCAACAGATTAGTGTTTGTTATGAAGTGTGTTTAACCTTGCAACATATTAATGTTTGTTATAAAGTGTGTTTAACCTTTCCACAAATTAGTCTTTGTTGTAAAGTGTGTTTAACCTTGCAACAAATCAGTTTTTGTTATAAAGTGTGTTTAACCTTGCAACAGATCAGTGTTTGTTATAATGTGTGTTTGACCTTGCAACAAATCAGTGTTTGTTATAAAGTGTGTTTAACCTTGCAACAAATCAGTGTTTGTTATAAAGTGTGTTTAACCTTGCAACAAATCAGTGTTTGTTATAAAGTGTGTTTAACCTTGCAACAGATCAGTGTTTGTTATAAAGTGTGTTTAACCTTGCAACAGATTAGTGTTTGTTATGAAGTGTGTTTAACCTTGCAACATATTAATGTTTGTTATAAAGTGTGTTTAACCTTTCCACAAATTAGTCTTTGTTGTAAAGTGTGTTTAACCTTGCAACAAATCAGTTTTTGTTATAAAGTGTGTTTAACCTTGCAACAGATCAGTGTTTGTTATAATGTGTGTTTGACCTTGCAACAAATCAGTGTTTGTTATAAAGTGTGTTTAACCTTGCAACAAATCAGTGTTTGTTATAAAGTGTGTTTAACCTTGCAACAAATCAGTGTTTGTTATAAAGTGTGTTTAACCTTGCAACAGATCAGTGTTTGTTATAAAGTGTGTTTAACCTTGCAACAAATTAGTCTTTGTTGTAAAGTGTGTTTAACCTTGCAACAGATCAGTGTTTGTTATAAAGTGTGTTTAGCCTTGCAACAAATTAGTCTTTGTTGTAAAGTGTGTTTAACCTTGCAACAAATCAGTGTTTGTTATAAAGTGTGTTTAACCTTGCAACAGATCAGTGTTTGTTATAAAGTGTGTTTAACCTTATAACAAATCAGTCTTTCTTATAAAGTGTTTTTAACCTCACAAAGTGACAATCCTTCTTATAAAATGTGTTTTACATTACAGTAGAGGAATTTCGTTAACTGTTATATAACAAACTCGCTTGTTTTTATGATTGTCTTTAGTGTTTATTTTATACAATGTGGTGTATTTTCGTAACTTTAGAATGGAATTTCAGATCCTGAAATATATTTTTCGGATGATATTGTCACAAATGGACATTTTCATAACTGCAAAAGTAATGAAATATTGACGTAATGTTATAAACTTACTTCTCACGATGTAGCTCTACTGATATGTCATCTTTATTCTCATGATGTAGCTCTACTGATATGTGATCTTTATTCTCACGGTGTAGCTCTACTGATCTATCATCTTTATTCTCATGATGTAGCTCTACTGATATGTCATCTTTATTCTCATGATGTAGCTCTACTGATATGTCATCTTTATTCTCATGATGTAGCTCTACTGATATGTCATCTTTATTCTCACGGTGTAGCTCTACTGATATGTCATCTTTATTCTCATGATGTAGCTCTACTGATATGTCATCTTTATTCTCACGGTGTAGCTCTACTGATATGTCATCTTTATTCTCACGGTGTAGCTCTACTGATATGTCATCTTTATTCTCATGATGTAGCTCTACTGATATGTCATCTTTATTCTCACGATGTAGCTCTACTGATATGTCATCTTTATTCTCACGGTGTAGCTCTACTGATCTGTCATCTTTATCAAACTATTTCTAAGTTAACTATTGTTGTAACCAATAATAAGTTTCATTACTGGTATTTCACTTTTCTAGGCATATTTATGTGTACAGTATACCTGTTGGTTTGTGTGTACAGTACACCTATTGATTTATGTGAATTGTTTTTTAGTCGTTTCAGATACAAGGTCTCCAAGCGCTGTATTGTCAACTACATACGTTTCTTTGGATGAATCAACTTTCCCAACTACTGCAGTGTCTACCTCTAGTAGTGAAAATGTAAGTACTCCAGTCAGAACAGAAGAAATAACAAGTGGAGGTAACAGTTCAATATTCCTGGACAGTGAAACCACGTTTCTACAAGATGTTTCACACAATCCTACACCACCATTTGACACAACAACAGCTAATCCTGCAACAACGAATAATCAAAGCACAACAATAGAACGCACAACGACCCCGAAGGTCGGTGTTTCTGGAAACGGAACAGTCGTTTATTATCCACGGAAAAATGTTAATATTCTCCAGAAAGTCAACGACTCCGGTTTCAACTCCACAAGTACATTTCTGACAGAGTCGAGTTCGGAGTTCGATGGTACAGAATTCAGCACTGTGGTAAGTTCTCCCAGTTCGATTGTTGAAGGTAATCAAACTGTTATTAATAAGAAAGAAATGAAGTGGAACAGTGATGACGCGTACGAATCGCCTTGGGAAGCTTTAGGATTCTTCTCTCAACATACAACTGATAGTACAACTGAGAGGAAAGGCGTAGGGGGAGTTGAAAGCTATAATACCTCAACTGAATTATCTCATTCGGAAGCTTCGATGGTACTCGGTTTATTCCCAGGTTCAGTAGTTGTTCAAGAAGCTGAAATAATCGAGAATTCGTTTTTAATGCATTTCAATCAAACACCTTTCACAGATTCGGGTGGAGCTGAACCCCAGATCGAAACTAGTTCAGCAGCTTCACGAAACTTGACCAGTTCTTCAGAAGGAGACGATGGTCAGTCCTTAGAAGTTTCAACCGAAACGCAGAAGACAGAGATTCCAGAACATTCTACCAATGTTTCGGCGTCGTTAGAAAATGCAGAAGAATACTCTAGCAGTTTAGCTGGAACGTCAGAGAGTCCGGTTCTAGATGAATCCACTACATCACATGAAGCATTTGATACCACTTCTCGTGTAATCTCTGGTTCAGATAAACCGGCTTACAACACAACATTTGGTATTTCAGATGAACAATTGACAGATGATACGGACAACTTTAGTGTTCACGAAGTAGTTGGTTCAGAGGAAACTAATAAAGAAACTCTTACGACAGAATATTCTGAAGTAAGTGAGCCTATAGGTATTCATTCATCTACCGAAGTATCGATAATTCAGATAGATCCCAGGACCTTAACCACTGCTTTTCCCAGCAATGACAACATCTGGCCAGAACCGATGAAACCTTTAGTCTCGGGAAACCACACCGAAAACGGACTTCAATTTACGAAATTTAAAACGGTCACAAGCTTCGACGAAAATCAGGGAAAAACTCAGTCAAATGAACCAGAAGAAACTGCAGACGTAGTCGAAGACCCTTCTAACAATTTTGGTATTTCCATAACCACCGTGTCGCTTACTACTGTGCAAAGTAACTTGTCTTCCTTTGATGATGGAACTACCGACAACATGCTAGCGATAAGAAACTTGCAGTTTAGGAACCAAATCCTTGTTACAACGAACAAAAGCTTAGATGAATCGCCTGATGATGATGTATTACAGAATGATACCTCAACAAATATTTCAGTGACCACAGCAAACACAAATACTTTGTTGACCTCTTTAGGACTATCGAATGAAACTCAACATATCACTATGTCCACGATAACAGAATCAACAGTTGAGGGCTACTACAGAACGGTGAGGTCAATAGGACCGACAATGGAGTCAGGGAAATGAACGTATCTACGATATTGACTTCAAACTTCAATATCACCGAGACATTCTTTGAAGACTTCGTTTTGGAACAGAGTCTACTCGAAGCAAACGTTACCAAGCCAACTCCAGAAGAGGTTTATGCTACCACCATTTTTGAAGAAGATGATAAAATCAATCAAAATGCGAAGTCTGTGAAGGACTTCTCGTCTGAAGGCACCAATAGTCCTAAGTACTCAGATGTTGAAACTGACCAAAGAACTAACATGTATGAAGCAGATATTTTTTCTGGTGTGTCAGCTAATACCACCACTTTAGAAGACACTTCCATGAATACTGAAGTACACGGTGTCCTGGATGAATTAACTGAAGATTCTGGTACACAGGTAGCTTCCGGTGGACAGTCTTTAGAAAATTCAACCAGAATGGAGAGAAAAGAAGGAGGCGTTGCTACGCTTGTGTCTTCTCAGAACAACACACCAATCACTGAGGAGGCATCAAACTCTTCTGAGGAGTATCATACCTTGAAAACCTCTGATACTTCAGGTGTTACCAACCTAATAGATACAACGCTCATAAACTCGACAACTGGGGCGACTGAAAACGCAACACTGATATCTAGTCTGAGTTCTGTTTATTCAACTTTACCACTTTTACCAGAAGATGCTACTCTTGACCAATTAGAAGAAGATAAAATTATATTTGTTAACAAAACCTCCACATTTCCCAGAGCTGATCAGAGTGATTTATTTCATTTCAATGAAGGCAAAACAAAAGACAGTGTCAATAATAAAAACCTTACAAATTCTTTGGACTCTGATGGAACTTCCTTGGCTAGCAGTGAAGAAATGACAAACGAAACAGATTTTAACGAAGAGTCTACGTTTAGCAGCGAAATCTTCACAAGTACATCTGATTTTGGCGAAAGCTTTACGAATTCGTATGGCTTAACTGAAACTTCCACTGTTAACAGTGAAAACTTTATAAATGGTTCTACGTCCAAAAAAACAGAAGTCTTTAAAAATTCGTCTATGGCAAACGAGTACTTCAGGAATGTATATGAATTTAACAAAAATGTTGTGAGTAATGACAAAAACACGACGAAAACATTCGAATTCAACGATCCTTTATTGGTTAACAATAAAAAAATCACATACTCGTCTGACTTCAACGAAACCTTTGCGGATTCACTTGTTTTTAATAAAACTTCCATATTTAATAATGGAGACTCCACAGACACGTCTGACTTCAACGAAAATTTCACGGATTCACCTGTTCTAAATCAACCTTCCGTGTCTAACAATGGAAACTTTACAGATTCAACCATTACGGATTCACCTGTTCTAAATCAACCTTCCGTGTCTAACAATGGAAACTCTACAGATTCAACCATTACGGATTCACCTGTTCTAAATCAAACTTCCGTGTCTAACAATGGAAACTCTACAGATTCAACCATTACGGATTCACTCGTTTTTAATCAAACTGCCGTGTCTAACAATGGAAACTTTACAGATTCAACCATTACGGATTCACCTGTTCTAAATCAAACTGCCGTGTCTAACAATGGAAACTTTACAGATTCAACCATTACGGATTCACTCGTTTTTAATCAAACTGCCGTGTCTAACAATGGAAACTTTACAGATTCAACCATTACGGATTCACTCGTTTTTAATCAAACTGCCGTGTCTAACAATGCAAACTTTACAGATTCAACCATTACGGATTCAGTCGTTTTTAATCAAACTGCCGTGTCTAACAATGGAAACTTTACAGATTCAACCATTACGGATTCACTCGTTTTTAATCAAACTGCCATGTCTAACAATGGAAACTCTACAGACTCATCTGGCTTAAATGAATCTTCTGTGCTGAACAGAGAAATCGTGACACAGTCTTTTATCATCAGTGAAACTACTGTGTATAATGGTGACAACTTTACGGCCTCTCCCGACATCAGTGAAACTTATGTGTTGGTTAATGACAACTTTACTGACTTTAACGAGTCTGTGCCGTTAGATAGTAGAAACCTAACAAGCTCCAGTGCTTTCAATGAAACATTTGTCAATGACAATGTAGGTTTCACATATCCATCAAATCTGAGTGATGTTCTTAGCTCAAACTCTGAAAATTCCACGGACCTATTCGATTTATATGAACAAAACGTAACTACACCAGAATTTTCGGGAAAACAGTGGTCTAATTTTTCTCTAGATAGGCCTGATAATCGTATCATGGCAGTGTTGAATGAATCCTTAGATCTGGGAGAATTGAAGGAGACGATGACCAATAGAACTGCGAAAGAACAAGGTTGTGCAATTGGTAAGTGACCACTCTAGTATTGATTTAGAAACATTTATAAAAATAATATGTTAGGACTGAATAAAGGTATTAAATGTTTAAATCATAACCTGAACATTGAAACTTTTTAGAAATTAACATTTTTAATGACAAATTAAATAATGTTTTTATTTCTTTCTAAACACAGCATCTTACAAAAATGTTTGTTCTTTGTACACTTTATGAATTACGTAATTTTTTTAAAAATTAACCTTATATTAAACATCATAACGTATCTTCATGTATTAACTCTATATTACACATTATAACGTATCTCCCGTACTAACCCTATGTTACACACTGTAACGTATCTCCACCTATTTACCCTATGTTACACATTACAATGTATCTCTACGCACTAACCCCATATTATACATTATAGCGTACTAATCCTATGTTCTTTTTTATAACGTATCTCCACGTACTAACCCTATATTGTATATTATAACGTATCCCCACGTTTTAACCCCATATTTCACATTATAACATCTCCACGTGTTAACCCTATATTATATATTATAATGTATCTCCACGTGCTAACTCTATATTATATATTATAACGTATTAACCCTATATTACACATTGTAACGTATATCCACATATTAACACTATATTACACATTATAACGTATCTCCACATATTAACCCCATATTACATATTATAACCTATCTTCACGTACTGACCTTATATTACACATTATGACCCATCTTCACGTATTAACCCTATATTATATATTATAACGTATCTCCACGTATTAACCCTATATTATATATTATAGCCTATCTTCACGTACTAACCTTATATTACACATTATGACCTATCTTCACGTATTAACCCTATATTATATATTATAATGTATCTCCATGTGCTAACCCTATATTATATGTTATAACGTATCTCCACGTACTAACCCTATATTATACATTATAACGTACAGGTAACCTGTCTCCATTATTTAATATACAAACAAGTTCTTCAGTCCTGTAGTTGAATGGTCGTATCTCCAGGTAACAGTTTAAATAAACCATGGAATTTTATTGGCTGCTCATTCTAACAATATTACCTCTAGGTAACGCACCCATTTATAACTTAACAAAATGTAAATACAATATGAATATTTTTTGTGCACTAGAGACCTATTTAAATATAAAAATCAGAGTAAACAACATTTGAACCGTATTATGCGTACAAATTTAGGGTTAATTAGAATCTGGTTTTTACTTCATTTAATGACCAGGTCAGAAGACAAATAATGAAAACAGTGAAATCAATGTAATTTAGGTAGGTTATTACTGCATCAAAAAGATGTCTTTAGATGTTATAAAATTCGTTTTTTTTTGTTAACAAGGTGAGTTCACGTGCGATGGAGAATATAAATGTCGAAGTGTTACACAGATCTGTGACGGTTTCGTGGATTGTGCAGACGGATCAGACGAAAGCACTTGTAAGCGCACTTTTTAAATACTTTTAAGCATTAGAATTTATTTTTGGAAAAACAAATTAAGCTACAATTTGTAACGATTAAAACATGAAGACGAAACACGGAATGTTGCATAACACAACTTTATTTTATCTTAATAATACGATTACTAATACAACAATGAAGCCCACTGTTTGGTTTTCGTGTCGCAATCACAATGTTTCTTTTGTTTTCAGCATTTCTCGCTCGAAGCTCAGAACTCCCTAACCTTGGATATCACTAAGTTATGAAACGTGCTAAAGAATAAATTAGTGATTTATATGTAGTATTTTATTTAACCCAGCCACGTCCGGTGTTGGATTCTTCGTTTCTTGAAAGCAGTTACATACCCTACTCAATTAATAAAATTAGAGACGTTCTTTGACGTTCGTTTCTAGATTTTATTTGATTTATATGTTCCTCGGTGGGTTAGCTGTAGGTCTACGGAGTTATAACACTAAAATCAACGGTTTGATTTTTTTCGGTGGACACAGCAGATAGACAGATATAACTTTGCTGTATAAACTAACACACACAATTTATTTTTAATAAAATATTATGACCTTTAATCGTTTATTCTAAATTATTTTATTTTATTCAACTCAAAATTGTTTTCGAGCCTATGTTTAGCTTCAATGTTTATTTCCTATTTAAAGATTATACGTCTAGAACACTGTGCTTTTTTTGTTATTTATAAATGTATACGTACGTACATGGTAAAGCCGTGGATATTTTACCTCAACAATTCGTCGTTTAAGTTTAAGATATAACGAGTATTGTTTGTTTGTTTTAATATCGTGCAAAGCTACACGAGGGCTATCTGTGCTAGCCGTCCCTAATTTAGCAGTGTAAGACTGGAGGGAAAGCAGCTAGTCATCATCACCCATCGACAACTCTTGGGCTATTCTTTTACCAATGAATAGTGGGTTGACCGTATTATTATAACGCTTCCACAGCTGAAAGGGCAAGTATGTTTGGTCCGACGGGGATTCAAACCCGCAACCCTCGGATTACGAGAGTAAAAGAGAATGTGGAAAATTTCTCCATATGAAGCAATCATCTTTTCTTCGACAGCTTCACAAGTCTGTAACACTCACCAACCTTCTAAGGTTAACATATTTTGAGTATTTCGTGCGAGAAACAACTAAAAAAATGTTGATATACTAACACCAACATACATTCCAATGAATAATACACAGCGATTACATTTTAATTAACGCTAATATTCACGGTGTTTCGTGACTTTACGTAGTGTCGATAATGCGGCGTTTCCTTTCTAAGACCTGAAATAAACTTTAATATCTTCTAAATTTGTTTTATCAAAATTATATTGTTTTTATTTAGATGCTAGCTAGATGGCGCATAACGCTAAGAAGAAGAATGTTCGTAGAAGATTCGAGAAACTTTCCGTGCTTTGTAACCCTAAGTGGTCAATGTAAATTCAAGTAGTTAATACCCAAGTAGTTGTTGATTAAGAGAAGACTGGCCAAGTAATATTATTCAGTAAGGGTTAGCGCTTCTTTAAATTAATCAGTAACTTTGTCAGCATCAAGAAGTTTTTTATTGGTTATTATTAGTGTATTAGGCCTACAACTGTAACAGAGTTTTATGTTTAAAAGCGTATTTGTGAACTTTAGGCCTACACCTTGTGCCAAAGTGAAAGTAGTTTGCAGCAAACATTAAAGAAATTAATTAATTTACTATTTTTACATGATCTGGACTTAACATAGCCAAAAGAAGCCGCCTTATGGTAAAACACGTCGGAACAACATATGTATATATATATATATACTCGAAGCCATTCAGAGAGTTATCTGCCATGAACTTTAAGTTTTTATAATTTCTTACACGTTCAAAAACTACACGTCGAAACTCAATCCGAAGTAAGCGAGTTGAAAACAATAATACTGACCTCTATTGTTATCTTACAAAACAGGAGGCCGGCAATGCCAGGTTCGACTCGTAATCTGGGGATGGCGGGTTCGAATTCTCGTCGCACCAAATATGCTCGCCCTTTCAGCCGTGGGAGCGTTTTAATTTTACGGTCAATCCCACTATTCGTTGGTAAAAGAGTAGCCCAAGAGTTGGCGGTGGGTGATGATGACTAGCTGCCTTCCCTTTAATTTTACACTGATAAATTTTGGACGGCTAGCACAGATAGTCCTCGTGTAGCTTTGCGCGAAATACAAAAATAAAACAAAGCAGGAAGTTCAGCTCTAGCTGCAGATGTGTGTAAATATGGTAGAAAAAGCACTGGTGTTTTTTATTTCCTCAGTTTTTCCTCTGTGTGTTTGTCAGGTATAAAATAAACTGAAAACGTAATAGATAATAAAAGAGTAACCGCCTATGAACGTGTTGGGAACGTGGAAATGGGTGTATACCACTTGAACGTAGCTGTACGGTCACGTGATGGTGTTTTGGATGTTAAGAATTGTAAGGAAAACTTGAAAATGTTTTCAACTGTTGTAAAACGAAATTATGGAGGGGATAAATTGTACACAGAATATTATGATCGACACTGGAGAATCATCACTGGTCAGTAGTGGTGTTGCGTTATAATAAGGTCAAACGTTTTAAACACCTAATTCCATGAAATAACAAACTAC
This sequence comes from Tachypleus tridentatus, assembly GCF_004210375.1. Taxonomy (NCBI): domain Eukaryota; kingdom Metazoa; phylum Arthropoda; class Merostomata; order Xiphosura; family Limulidae; genus Tachypleus; species Tachypleus tridentatus. The sequence continues at coordinate 37,387,355 of NC_134827.1, read as the reverse complement.
AGTTTAAGTGCTTTATTAAACATATTATTATTGGTGACCCCAAATGGGCTAGTGCAGATACAGTGTTTAAAAATGGATCTCGACACACCATACAGCCCCTAATTAAAAACTTGTGAAGATCTATAAGTGTACAGCATCTGATAATAAAAACTCCACGTTTTTTTCAATGAAATAAATTTTCTGTACCTGTGGTGCGAAAGACAATTCATATTAGAGATGCCATGTTTCGTGTACTTCTTAATGGATTGTCCTGAAATTTGGTGTGTGAAGCAAAGGTCCTCTGGAGCACATCCACTGAAAATATTTAATAGTCAGGATTACCGCAGTCAGAGGTATAGATGGTAGAAAGTCCCTAAACAATCACTCCTGTTCACCGACGGTACAGCGTTAAGTCTACGGATGTACAACGCTAAAATCAGGGGTTCGATTCCTCTCGGTAGACGCAGCAGATAGCCCGATGTGGCTTTGCACACACACACACACAATCACTCCTATTCACCGACGGTACAGCGGTAAGTCTACGGATGTACAACGCTAAAATCAGGGGTTCGATTCCTCTCGGTAGACGCAGCAGATAGCCCGATTTGGCTTTGCACACACACACACACACAATCACTCCTCTTCGTAACACACAATTTGTAGTGCAATTTTTTTTTCTTTTATGGCCATACGACAAGTACTGTGTATCTTGATATAATGATAAACACTACACGTGTAAACAACTACCATTAACAGTAAAGCTACTCTTAAAAACATTTATTGAATTTATTTGGCATGTCTTGCACGTATACTCAATCTCAGAACATAGGTCGTTTCGTATGTTATTAAAATACGATGTAATTAATACACAACGTTTCGTATTATTTGTTTTAAATATTCTTACACTGCACTGTTTGACTTTTATAGTAAAATACGGTAAAAATAATCTAAAAACGTGTTTAAAAGTTGTAGCTAGCTATGTTTAAGTCATATTTCGTAAAAACATCACTCTTTCTGAGTACCGGTTTGTTTTCTGTCTGAAACATGTTTAGATATTTGTCACAATATATTTAATGTTTCGGATGAAGAACTGGCCTTCATAATTCTGTGCCTCATGAACATTGATGTGGTGTTAAGTTATAAAGAGCCATGCTAATATTTCAATCACGCGTGTGACGTTACCATAAGGTGAAGGCACTCATATTCAAAACCTAATTTTCATTTCTGGATTTCATGTGCTGGAGCGTTACCTCCGGGGCGTTCCGCCAGCACTTTATTCCTGCTCATAGATGCTGTAAATTCGGTATACGCCAAATCCATTTGTTATTATATATATTGTTAGGGTATGTAAACTCAGTATAGAACATTTCTATTTATTATCAGGCAGGTGACAGCACTGTCTATGTAGGGATGGTTGAGGTTGTTAATCCAAATTGGTATTTTTCAGTATCTCCTCAATAAGTCATCAGAACTTTACAATACTATACAGTGTTTCCTTTTATTACAATGTCTGAGTAATGTTTGTAACTGAGTCACAGGTTCTGATAATGTTTGTAAATATCGTAGCAGAAGGTTTGAATTTCCTGTTTTTCTTGCTTCTGTGGGCCAGCATGGCCAGTTGATAAAGGCGTTCGACTCGTAATATGAGGGTTCCGGGTTCGAATTTCCGTCACACTAAATATGCTAGCTCTTTCAGCCGTGGGGAGGTGTTTAACGTTCGGTTAGTCCCACTATTCGTTGGTAAAAGGGTAGTTCAAGAGTTGGTGGGAGAAAATGATGACTAGCTGTCTTCTAGTCTTACACTGCAAAATTATGGACGGCTAGCGCAGATAATAATCGTGTAGCTTTGCACGAAATTCAAAAACAAACAAACAAATTTTCTTCTGTTTATTTTATATTACATGACAATTCAAGACCAAAAACAATGGTAGGAACCACCTTCAGTGAGATGACATAGTTTCAGATGGACTACCCACTTTTATAAGTATTGTTAATAACTAGTAATAATTCAAGCATCATTCCAGTTTAAACGATTTTATCATTAACTCTTGAAGTTAGCTTTCTTACAGATATATGGTGTACTTTTAAAAAAGCGAATATACAGGGTAAAACAGAAATTACCAGCAAATAACAGATAAACAATAAATATAACAGTTGAGAGGTTAATGTATTTATAAATTTGTTATAAATCTTATATTTACATAAGTTTATGTCTTTATTTAAATAGGATTACTGTGGTCCCAATATTCAACAGTTTATATCTTTATTTAAATAGGATTACTGTGGTCCCAATATTCAACAGTTTATATCTTTATTTAATTAGGATTACTGTGGTCCCAATATTCAACAGTTTATATCTTTATTTAAATAGGATTACTGTGGTCCCAATATTCAACAGTTTATATCTTTATTTAAATAGGATTACTGCGGTCCCAGTATTCAACAGTTCAGACCTTTACTTGATTTGTTCCATTACCTATAAGTAAAACTTAAGTGAATGTTGCCTTTGTATTTAAAATACTAACATTATTAATTGTTTGGTCATTAGGTGAGGACAGCTGTGGGTCCAATTTCCGTTGTGACAATTTCACGTGCATTAGTAAAACTGCTCATTGTGATGGCATTTGGGACTGTGTGAATGGCACAGACGAGACTGATTGCGGTAAGTATGAGAAACGTTTAAAAACATCAGATGGTTTGAGTTTCTTTAAATGGTTTGAGTTTCTTAAAGAATTTTCTTTAACATATCTTTATTTGGAGCCTTTAAAATTTTCAATGTACTTTTGTCACCATTTAACTGTTAAGAATGTAATCGACAAAATATTTTAAAATGAATTTCTCTTTCAAAAGATGTTTCTCGGAAAGAAAAGCAAGAAAAATGAATAACTATATCTATATATATATATAGATATTAAATATCCACTACTGTTAATAATAAAACATTAACTATAATTGTTTTGCCTGGCATGACCAAGCGCGTAAGGGGTGCGACTCGTAATCCGGGGTTCGCGCCCGCGTCGCGCCAAACATGCTCGCCCTCCCAGCCGTGGGGGCGTTATAACGTGACGGTCAATCCCACTATTCGTTGGTAAAAGAGTAGCCCAAGAGTTGGCGGTGGGTGGTGATGACTAGCTGCCTTCCTTCTAGTGTTACACTACTAAATGAGGGACGGCTCGGTACAGTGGGCTAACAACCTACTCACTTAAATACCTGTTGAAGAATCCGCAAGTGATTGCGGCCCTATATTCCTTGATGGAATGTAATGGTGATAACTAACTAACTATAATTGTTTTAAATTTTCGTTATATAATTGTACCAGTAACAGAATTGCTTGAATGTTTATTTTCTATAGTTCCAAACGAATGTGGACAACATGAAGTGATGTGCCTAGATGGCAGCACGTGTATAAAGCCTCTGGATATTTGTGACGGTAACTACAACTGTCACGATAGAAGTGACGAAGTTGGATGTGGTGAGAAATTATTTAGCAAAAATATAATGACACTAGCGTTAAATATTCAGTGACAAACTTTATATATGTCTCACCCTAAGAGTCAAAGTTACAAAATGTATAACGTTCTTATGTGCTTTGTTTTTTTTTTTGATGATAATGAACTTCACTACAAATGTATTTCTGTAGTGAAGTTCGATTTGTTATTGTGTGGAGCTGAGCTTTTCTGATCAAAAACATCTTAGATATAAAAACAAAAGTGGGACTAAAAGCAATAACAACTTAACAGTAAGTATTCAATCATTAGTTAGCCAGGCCGCATTTTTTGTTCAACTTGAATTGTGGATAAAACAAATTACGTAGCCTGACTAACTAACTAACGAATTTTTGTTGTTAATTTCCTAACAATGCTATAAGGTAGCAGTTTGGCCAACAGTTTGATCTTGTTTTTATGAATCGAATGCTCAATCGTTTGTTTTTTTTGGCTGCATCATTTTTCACATCTGAGATATTTTTGATTGGATATCATGACTTTTTGTCAATACATACCAACAAAACACAGTCAGTAAGAAAGTAACATTCGATAATAACCAACGTTATCTTTAGGATCCCTATTGTTCAGAACAGCTCTATACGTTACAGAACCAGCCACATTCTTTAAAATAGATGCTGAGAGTTTCCCTCTCGAAATCAGTGTGTTAATAACTTTCTTTATGGTAACGCAATGGAATCTAGATTAACAGTTTTTGTCATCATCTGTATGCACTCGATACAACAATATCAAACATCATTATTTATGCTGATTGCTTAAGCTTATATCACTGACTCTAAACGCTATTGAATTAGTATAGTTTTATAAAATTTAACAAATTTGTGCTGAGACGTTAACAATAAATAATTAATGAGAACTGTCTATCCGTATGATTCTACTGAAAACTTGAGCTACAAACTGTTAATCTAGTTCACTTAGCCTAACCAATACTTATATATCAGCACGTCCTTTCATCTTATAATTTTGTTGCTCTAAATCAGCTGTTACGAATAACAAAAACTACAAATAGTCCACGTTGTTAGATGAAGCATTAATGAAAGTATTAGACTGATAGTTCGTATGACGTTGTGCCAAGGTGTGCGCAAAACGTTTAGTTAAAATTAAGTATTGAATAACTTTGCACATGTGGCTTATAATTGTATATGGACAGCGTTTGACACCCAATTATAAGTGTAAAGATATGTCAGTGTACCAAATTTTAAAACAAAACAATTCATATAAGTTGTTGTTTTGTCAAATTTCTCTACTTTCGGTGCGAAGAAGAAAAAATTGCAACAATTTGAATCAAAACTGGAGATGTATCGCTTGTTTTCTTAATGTATGGTCTTGAAATTTGCTATCTGAAGTAAGTTTGTTTGTTTTTGGAATTTTGCACAAAGCTACACGAGGGCTATCTGCGCCCTTACGGTGAAGTAAGGGTCCGGTACAGAATATTCACTGAAAATATGTAATAATTTGAAGTACCACAGCCCGATAGTTTGGAGTACCACAGCCCGATAGTTTGGCGTACTACAGCCCGATAGTTTGGCGTACTACAGCCCGATAGTTTGGGGTACCACAGCCCGATAGTTTGGAGTACCACAGCCCGATAGTTTGGGGTACCACAGCTCGATAGTTTGGAGTACCACAGCCCGATAGTTTGGAGTACCACAGCCCGATAGTTTGGAGTACCACACCTCGATAGTTTGGAATACCACAGCCCGATAGTTTGGAATACCACAGCCCGATAGTTTGGAGTACCACAGCCCTATAGTTTGGAGTACCACAGCCCGATAGTTTGGAGTACCACAGCTCGATAGTTTGGAGTACCACACCCCGATAGTTTGGAATACCACAGCCCGATAGTTTGGAGTACCACAGCCCTATAGTTTGGAGTACCACAGCCCGATAGTTTGGAATACCACAGCCCGATAGTTTGGAGTATCACAGACCGATAGTTTGGAATACCACAGCCCGATAGTTTGGAGTACCACAGCCCTATAGTTTGGAGTACCACAGCCCGATAGTTTGGAGTACCACAGCTCGATAGTTTGGAGTACCACACCCCGATAGTTTGGAATACCACAGCCCGATAGTTTGGAGTACCACAGCCCTATAGTTTGGAGTACCACAGCCCGATAGTTTGGAATACCACAGCCCGATAGTTTGGAGTACCACAGCCCGATAGTTTGGAGTACCACAGCCCGATAGTTTGGAATACCACAGCCCGATAGTTTGGAATACCACAGCCCGAGCTACAGAAAATGGAATATTGTTATTGTTAATAGCATATGCCATGAGGGTTAAGGAGTTCGACTCGTAATCTGAGGGTCGCGGGTTCGAATCCCCGTCACACTAAACATGCTCGCCCTTACAGCTGTGGGGGCGTATAATGTGACGGTCAATCCTACTATTTGTTGATAAAAGAGTAGCCCAAGAGTTGGCAGTGGGTGGTGATGACTAGCTGCTTTCCCTCTAGTCTTACATTGCTAAATTAGGGACGGCTAGTGTAGATAGCCCTCGTGTAGCTTTGCGAGTAATTCACAAACAAACAAATAATAACACACAATATGTTCTGATAGTCCTCGTGTAGCTTTGCGAGAAATTCCAAAACAAACAAATAATAACACAATAAGTTCTGGAGATTGTTTTGGCAGCACCACACACTTTATATTTCGAGTTGGAACTTAGACCAATATACCAAAATTTAAGGTGGAAGAAAAACTACTATGAACTTTTAAAATGTTCGTTCCACAGTATTCCTCTGTCTAACAGAAATTACTTAAAACGATATCTTACTGTAATTTTAATTATATGAATGCTTAAGTATTATTTAGTTTTCTTTGTACGTTTTAACGTCAATATGAAACAGTGTCAATAAATATTTGGAAATTGTCATTTCAAGTTGATCGGACAACGTGTGACCAGAGGGGGAGATTTTTCTGTTCTGATGGCTTGTGTATCCCATCGTCGTTAAAGTGTGATGGAAGTCGTGACTGTAAAAGTGGAGAGGATGAAGCCAACTGTAGTTAGTACTGTTCGTTAGACTGTATTTATCAAGTCGTGTTGTATTGATGTTTTTGTAACTTGTGTTTGTTTAAGTTGTTCTATATAAGTTTCTAATGAGTTACAAAAGTTGCAGTGTTTGGGTTTAGGCCCAGCAGGTGGCTAGGGTGCTCGACTCATAATTTGAGGGTTGCGGGTTCGAATACCCGTTGCACTTGCTCTTTCCACGCTCAGTCCCACTATTCGTTGGCAAAATAATAGCCCAAGATTTGGCGATGGGTGGTGATAACCAGCTGCCTTCCCTCTAGTCTTATACTGCTGAATTAGTTCTGACAGGCTTTGTAATCATTATTAGTGTTGATATTGAGTAACATGTTTGTGATGAAGCAGTAGTTATTTTTGGCAAGAGAATGGGCAGTGTTGATAAGTTTGTATTTAGTGTTCATCAGTCAAGGTTATGAGGTATAACATTTTGTCAATGAACCACAGATGTTAGATCTTAACTTGTCTCAGAATCAGCTTAAGAGATAATGAAAACCAAAATACTAGTGTTCAAATTCACATTCATTTAATTATGTTTGGACCATTATCAAATAAAATGGCTTGTTTTAAAATGGACAGTAATACAAACTGTAACTAGCAAACGTAGGAACTGGATTATTTAATAGTTAAAATAGTAATAACAAGATGGAATATTCCGCCTCCACGTATCATAAAGTCAGTAGTGAAAATAGTGTTTTTATGTATTTCTGAATAAGACTGGTGGGATAAAATATTTTTATATGATTTCAGCCTGTGCCAACAATGAGTTTCAGTGCATGGATGGCTACTGTGTTTCTGGTTTTGCAAGATGTGATGGTCGTCAAGACTGCAACGATGGAAGTGATGAGATTGAGTGTTGTAAGCATTCAGAATTTTACATGAATCATGATGGTGTTTAATTGTTGTAAGCATTCAGAATTTTACATGAATCATGATGGTGTTTAAGTGTTGTAAGCATTCAGAATTTCATATGAATCATAATGGTGTTAAAGTGTTGTAAGCATTCAGAATTTTACATGAATCGTGATGGTGTTTAAGTGTTGTAAGCATTCAGAATTTTACATGAATCATGATGGTGTTTAAGTGTTGTAAGCATTCAGAATTTCATATGAATCATGATGGTGTTTAAGTGTTGTAAGCATTCAGAATTTCATATGAATCATGATGGTGTTTAAGTGTTGTAAGCATTCAGAATTTCATATGAATCATGATGGTGTTTAAGTGTTGTAAGCATTCAGAATTTCATATGAATCATGATGGTGTTTAAGTGTTGTAAGCATTCAGAATTTCATATGAATCATGATGGTGTTTAAGTGTTGTAAGCATTCAGAATTTCATATGAATCATGATGGTGTTTAAGTGTTGTAAGCATTCAGAATTTCATATGAATCATGATGGTGTTTAAGTGTTGTAAGCATTCAGAATTTCATATGAATCATGATGGTGTTTAAGTGTTGTAAGCATTCAGAATTTCATATGAATCATGATGGTGTTTAAGTGTTGTAAGCATTCAGAATTTCATATGAATCATGATGGTGTTTAAGTGTTGTAAGCATTCAGAATTTCATATGAATCATGATGGTGTTTAAGTGTTGTAAGCATTCAGAATTTCATATGAATCATGATGGTGTTTAAGTGTTGTAAGCATTCAGAATTTCAGATGAATCATGATGGTGTTTAAGTGTTGTAAGCATTCAGAATTTCAGATGAATCATGATGGTGTTTAAGTGCTGTAAGCATTCAGAATTTCATATGAATCATAATGGTGTTTAAGTGTTGTAAGCATTCAGAATTTCATATGAATCATGATGGTGTTTAAGTGTTGTAAGCATTCAGAATTTCATATGAATCATGATGGTGTTTAAGTGTTGTAAGCATTCAGAATTTCATATGAATCATGATGGTGTTTAAGTGTTGTAAGCATTCGGAATTTCATATGAATCATGATGGTGTTTAAGTGTTGTAAGCATTCGGAATTTCATATGGATCATGATGGTGTTTAAGTGTTGTAAGCATTCAGAATTTCATATGAATCATGATGGTGTTTAAGTGTTGTAAGCATTCAGAATTTTACATGAATCATGATGGTGTTTAAGTGTTGTAAGCATTCAGAATTTTACATGAATCATGATGGTGTTTAAGTGTTGTAAGCATTCAGAATTTCAGATGAATCATGATGGTGTTTAAGTGTTGTAAGCATTCAGAATTTCAGATGAATCATGATGGTGTTTAAGTGTTGTAAGCATTCAGAATTTCAGATGAATCATGATGGTGTTTAAGTGTTGTAAGCATTCAGAATTTCATATGAATCATAATGGTGTTTAAGTGTTGTAAGCATTCAGAATTTCATATGAATCATGATGGTGTTTAAGTGTTGTAAGCATTCAGAATTTCATATGAATCATGATGGTGTTTAAGTGTTGTAAGCATTCAGAATTTCATATGAATCATGATGGTGTTTAAGTGTTGTAAGCATTCAGAATTTCATATGAATCATGATGGTGTTTAAGTGTTGTAAGCATTCAGAATTTCATATGAATCATGATGGTGTTTAAGTGTTATAAGCATTCAGAATTTCATATGAATCATGATGGTGTTTAAGTGTTGTAAGCATTCAGAATTTCATATGAATCATGATGGTGTTTAAGTGTTGTAAGCATTCAGAATTTCATATGAATCATGATGGTGTTTAAGTGTTGTAAGCATTCAGAATTTCATATGAATCATGATGGTGTTTAAGTGTTGTAAGCATTCAGAATTTCATATGAATCATGATGGTGTTTATATTCTGTCTTCATTTGAAAAAAACTGTAATGAATAAAACATTTAAAAAATGTATATTTTAATGTTTAACAACCACACCAAGTTATCAAGAACTATGGAACAGGTTACAGTTAATTAATGTTCTTACATGGCATATTTCATATTTTTACAATCTATAAAACATCCAGTAAGATGTAGGTTCTTACATAACATATTTTTACAATATGTAAAACACCTGGCAGACTGTAGGTTCTTACATGAGTATGTTTACAATATGTAAAACACCTGGCAGGCTGTAGGTTCTTACATGACTATTTTTACAACCTATAAAACTCCTAGCAGGCTGTAGGTTCTTACATGAGTATTTTTACAATCTATAAAACTCCTAGCAGGTTGTACGTTCTTACATGAGTATTTTTACAATCTATAAAACTCCTAGCAGGCTGTAGGTTCTTACATGAGTATTTTTACAATCTATAAAACTCCTAGCAGGCTGTAGGTTCTTACATGACTATTTTTACAATCTATAAAACTCCTAGCAGGTTGTAGGTTCTTACATGAGTATTTTACAATCTATAAAACTCCTAGCAGGCTGTAGGTTCTTACTTGAGTATTTTTACAATCTATAAAACTCCTAGCAGGCTGTAGGTTCTTACCTGAGTATTTTTACAATCTATAAAACTCCTAGCAGGCTGTAGGTTCTTACATGAGTATTTTTACAATCTATAAAAGTCCTAGCAGGCTGTAGGTTCGTACATGAGTATTTTTACAATCTATAAAACTCCTAGCAGGCTGTAGGTTCTTACATGAGTATTTTTACAACCTATAAAACTCCTAGCAGGCTGTAGGTTCGTACATGAGTATTTTTACAATCTATAAAACTCCTAGCAGGCTGTAGGTTCTTACATGAGTATTTTTACAACCTATAAAACTCCTAGCAGGCTGTAGGTTCTTATATGAGTATTTTTACAATCTATAAAACTCCTAGCAGGCTGTAGGTTCATACATGAGTATTTTTACAATCTATAAAACTCCTAGCAGGCTGTAGATTCATACATGAGTATTTTTACAATCTATAAAACTCCTAGCAGGTTGTAGGTTCTTACCTGAGTATTTTTACAATCTATAAAACTCTTAGCAGGCTGTAAGTTCTTACATGAGTATTTTTACAATCTATAAAACTCCTAGCAGGTTGTAGGTTCTTACCTGAGTATTTTTACAATCTATAAAACTCCTAGCAGGCTGTAGGTTCTTACATGAGTATTTTTACAATCTATAAAACTCTTAGCAGGCTGTAAGTTCTTACATGAGTATTTTTACAATCTATAAAACTCCTAGCAGGTTGTAGGTTCTTACCTGAGTATTTTTACAATCTATAAAACTCCTAGCAGGCTGTAGGTTCTTACATGAGTATTTTTACAATCTATAAAACTCCTAGCAGGCCGTAGGTTCTTACTTGAGTATTTTTACAATCTATAAAACTCCTAGCAGGCTGTAGGTTCTTACCTGAGTATTTTTACAATCTATAAAACTCCTAGCAGGCTGTAGGTTCTTACTTGAGTATTTTACAATCTATAAAACTCCTAGCAGGCTGTAGGTTCTTACTTGAGTATTTTTACAATCTATAAAACTCCTAGCAGGCTGTAGGTTCTTACCTGAGTATTTTTACAATCTATAAAACTCCTAGCAGGCTGTAGGTTCTTACCTGAGTATTTTTACAATCTATAAAACTCTTAGCAGGCTGTAGGTTCTTACTTGAGTATTTTTACAATCTATAAAACTCCTAGCAGGCTGTAGGTTCTTACCTGAGTATTTTACAATCTATAAAACTCTTAGCAGGCTGTAGGTTCTTACTTGAGTATTTTACAATCTATAAAACTCCTAGCAGGCTGTAGGTTCTTACCTGAGTATTTTTACAATCTATAAAACTCCTAGCAGGCTGTAAGTTCTTACCTGAGTATTTTTACAATCTATAAAACTCCTGGCAGGCTGTAGGTTCTTACATGAGTATTTTACAATCTATAAAACTCCTAGCAGGCTGTAGGTTCTTATATGGCAAGAAGGTGTAAGAAATAAGGAAGTAATATTTTATTATAAAAATATGTTGTCACAATAAACATCAGGTATATAAATTTTATAATATGAAATTGTAAAAATAGTATTTCTTTGTTTTGCCACAGTAAGGGTTGATGGAAATGGAGTTGTTCAAGTGTATAACAGTGTAGCTGAACAATGGACTTTGGTTTGTGGAGTAAAGTGGACTTTACAAGATGGTCATCAACTCTGTCAAGAGCTGGGTTTCAGGTAATAGAAGAATGTAACAGTCAGTATAATTGAGAATGATTATATGCATAAGCTGTAGCTATATGGCCCAGCATGTCCACCTGGTTAGGGAACTCTACTCACAGTCTGAGGGTTGTGAGTTTAAATCCCCATCACACCAAATATTCAAGCCCTTTCATTCATGAGGAGTATAATGTTATGGTCTCCTGTTTGTTGGTAAAAGAGTAGCCCAGGAGCTAGTTGTGGATGGTGATGACTTTCGTCTAGTCTTACACTGGTAAATTAGGGATGGCTAACACAGATAGCTCTCATGTAGCTTTTCACAAAACTCAAAACAAACTGTAGTTATGTATACACGTGTTCAATAAAAAATTTTTAATTTTGTAAAGACAAGTAGATATTGATATATATGTAAGCTAATTAGCTATAGTAATATAGAAATCTTTAGTGCTACAGAAAGTATTGAAACGAGAAAGTCATAGCTACAAAACAGAGCTATCAAAGTTAAAACTATTATCCCTATTATGACTGAGACTAACGTAACTACACTGATTTGTCGTAGTAGGGAAAACACTTTAAATTTTAAGTATCTCATATTTTAGTGTTTTGACTGTATTATTTCAGTGATAGCATTCAGCTTTCTATATTATTATAGCTAGCTAGGTTACTTATATATGTATTGACCCCTACTTGTCTTTATAAAATGTAAGCCTTTTGTATTGAACTTTTTGTTTTCTTTTTATTACCTGTATTTTTGTGGACCAGTAACACCAATACCAAACATGAGAAATGCATGTAAACCTAATTCAATTTGACTACTCATCAGGACCTCTACCAATCTACCCTCAAGTCTAATTATACACTCAAAGCAGGATATCATCCATTTTATTTATATATACATATACTAGTATCGTTTTTGTTACAACAAAGGAATCGTTGGGACCCCAGATGGAAGAGTTCTGTGAAAAAATGAATAAAACAATGAGGTTCATCATTCTTTCAGTATGTTTTTTTTGGAAGCGTTACCTGTTTACTTAGAGGAATAAATAGCAGTTTTGGTAGCTTGAAGAATACAATTGAGTTTTTTAGTTTTGCATAGTTAATACTGTGAAATAGTTATTGTTAGTATTCAGACATTTTAAAGGTGGGTTTAAACAGGCACTTTTTATGGCTAGCACATTGTTTAGTGATAGTCCCTACTGTTATGTGCTTATGTACTTAATGTTAAACAAGTTTGGTTTTCTAAGTGATGAGGAAACTAGTTGTAATGTATCTTTGTCAGGTATATTAGCATTTGTGTGACCTTAGCTTAAGCTCAGTTCTTTCATAAAACTGTGTAACCATATGTTGTTAATTTTTCCCAGTGTTGCTAAAATGGTGGATACAAGGCTTGTGATTACAAACAGTACTACATGGGCTTTGCACAGTAACTCTAATCATACTCTCTGGACGTACGGATTGAAATTCAGTTCCACCTGTGAAGGCAATAGAATTGCTGTTGTCAACTGTCTTCGTTTCAGTATGTATTCCTAAGTGTACAACCTCACGTTTATATCATATCTTGCTAAAAAAAACTCCTAAACAGGATATATTGTTATAATTATTTTAAATATGTGGGTCTGTTTATTAATTTGCAAGTTTACAAAGCTTTATCTGTATCTCTCTTATCAATATGGCGTAAGCAGTAAAACATGAGAGCCTAGACTTTACGTCAGTAGTTCCAGTTCTGATAGCAGGTTTAATTATTGTTATTAAATAAAATATGTGTATTGTATTATTTGGAGACATGACAACATTTATCAAGTGTACTCTGTTTTTTCATCACCTTTAACTATTTGAAATTTAGTAGTATGTGTTCTATTTTCTTGTGTGGTCATTTTCTTTATTTTTGGTTTATATGATGTATAATTGGTGAATAATTAATTTTCTTCATTTATAATTATTATGAATTTTAGTATTCCATTTTTAGCTCATTTAGTTAATTAGATTGCAGTATAGTGTTAGTAAATGTTTTAAAATTTATAGTCAAATTAGTTTACAGGTTTAGTGTATGTGACTATTTTCACATTTTCAGCCAATGAATTTATTTAATTTACAGGTAGATTTACCTTCTTAGCATTGATGTTATATTTATTGTTCATTTAATTAAACATCTAACAGATTTAATCTTGTGTTTCTTATTGCATTTCTAGCTCAGTGTGATTATTTTTATGTAATTTGATTCAGATTAATTTTGAATTTTCAGAAGAAACATGTTTGATGTTACTTTGTGTGTGTGAACAGTGTTGTTTTAATTATAATTGAGTTTTTAAAACTTGTACCCATCTGTTTGCTGTTTATTTATTAAATTTCCTAATCAATAATTACGTAACACACAGGGCAGAAGGGACCACGATTCTCCTTTATAACGTAACATTTTGGAACAACATTGGACCGACTGGTCCATCTTCTAAACATTGTAAAACCAGCCCATATCATTCATATACTTATCAAGCATTTTTTCAAACACATTCAAATGTACTTCCTCTACACAACATCTGGAAGCAACCCCTTCCAAAGGCCAACTAGCTTGTTAGAAAAATAAAACTTTCTTAGCTGAAGATGACTCCTACCCTGCCAAGAGTTATATTAATGTCAGTCCTACTGTTGTTACTAAATATGAAATCAAGATGCTACATTAACACTTTGCTTTACAACCTTAAACACCTCAATCAGAGTTCCTCCAACTCTTCTTTTTTAAAGAGAAAACAATTTGAGATATTTCAGCTTCTCATATGAACGACAATTCAGTGTCTTTTCTTCCAGTAGGGAGCTAAAGACTTGAACACAATATACCAAATATGGCCTAACTATTTTCCTGTAAAATGACATTATAACCTCTAGACTTGTATTTAATATTTCTAAAATCCTGTTTGCCCTACCACTAGCAACACTACACTGCTTAGATGGCTTAAGAGACTGATCAGTCATTATACTAAGATCTTTTTTTTTCATGGTACTGTTAAGGTTATTCCCCTCCAAATTATACTTATAATTCAAATTACGATACCCCCCCTGCATTACTCCAGTTAGAGTAGATAAACTATTATTAACAACCGTGTCATGCCATATTTGTGTGAAGATGTGGTGTGTAATAATTGTTTTCAATTTGCCCAGACTGTTCAGCTCTTCCTGGTCCTCTGTATCGGAAGAAACGTGTAGTTGATGGCCAGCCATCATTGCCCGAGCAGTGGCCGTCCCTAGCCATGGTACAAAACATATACACTGGAAAAACTTGTCATGCAGAAATAGTTTCACCAGTGTGGTTAGTGACATCAGCAGATTGTATTCAGTGAGTTCTTTTATTTCTTTGTTTAGGATTTTTGAGAAACATTTTTAAATGATGCCCAAAATGTTTAGGTCAGCTGATGATCTCTGTTTAAGCTCAAACTGTAAGTTTTAAGGAAATGTAAATAAATATTCCTGCCCAATAAAACCTCTATACATCTTTCAATATATAAAGAATATAAACAAACAATGACCAAAATGTTTAGGTCAGCTGATGATCTCTGTTTAAGCTCAAAGTGTAAGTTTTAAGGAAATGTAAATAAATATTCCTGTCCAATAAAGCCTCTATACATTTTTCAATACATAAAGAATATAAACAGACTTTGCTATTTTCATAAATTTTAAAATAAAAACACAGCATCTAACCATCCATTGCTATTTGATTTCCATACTTAGACAGCCACCAGAGAATGGTTCTGATTGGACTGTTTACACCAGTCTTGAGAAGATACGAGGTGGAGCTGAGGAATTTCAACACAAGAGAGAGATTCGAAGAGTAGTCGTTCATCCTCATTCGTCTAAGTTCCGCTCGGCTTTCTTGAGAGACTATGATGTAGCACTGGTTCAACTTGCTGTACCTCTGCACTTTGATCAGCATATTGGTGCCATCTGCCTGCCAGAGGAAGAAGTCAGGCCTGGTATTGCTTGCTTTTCTGGTGCTTTGGCAACACCAGAACCAAGAGGTAAGACACTCTTTGTGATTATAATTGTTTGAGAAAAAGTACCAATCTGAACTAACATCAGAATATTATTTCTCTGTCTTTTTTTAAACACTTGTTTGCTTCTCTGAATGAATTAGTTTCACACCAACTGTTGTTTCATCTCTTTATTTATATGAGATAGAAATATTTACAACTTTGCTCTGCTGGTTTGTCTGGGTTGTGAAATCATAGTACTTTTATATGACACAAGTTGCTTAATATTCCACAAAATAGAATGTGTGATTAAAAGGATTTTGTAGCACTGGCTCACAAAAACAACACGTATTTGAAATGATGAATATACACTGGAAGTATGTGTATTTAGCTAGTTAGGAACGTAGTAGTAGAAGGAAGTACGTGTATTTAGCTAGTTAGGAACGTAGTAGTAGAAGGAAGTACGTGTATTTAGCTAGTTAGGAGCATAGTAGTAGAAGGAAGCACGTGCATTTAGCTAGTTAGGAACGTAGTAGTAGAAGGAAGTACGTGCATTTAGCTAGTTAGGAACGTAGTAGTAGAAGGAAGTACGTGCATTTAACTAGTTAGGAACGTAGTAGTAGAAGGAAGTACGTGCATTTAACTAGTTAGGAACGTGGTAGTAGAAGGAAGTACGTGCATTTAACTAGTTAGGAACGTACTAGTAGAAGGAAGTACGTGTATTTAGCTAGTTAGAAACGTAGTAGTAGAAGGAAGTACGTGTATTTAGCTAGTTAGGAACGTAGTAGTAGAAGGAAGTACGTGCATTTAGCTAGTTAGGAATATAGTTGTAGAAGGAAGTACGTGCATTTAGCTAGTTAGGAACGTAGTAGTAGAAGGAAGTACGATAATATTTAGCTAGTTAGGAACGTAGTAGTAGAAGAGAAGTACGATGTATTTAGCTAGTTAGGAACATAGTAGTAGAAGGAAGTACACGATGTATTTAGCTAGTTAGGAACGTAGTAGTAGAAGGAAGTACGATGTATTTAGCTAGTTAGGAACATAGTAGTAGAAGGAAGTACGATGTATTTAGCTAGTTAGGAACGTAGTAGTAGAAGGAAGTACGATGTATTTAATAGTTAGGAGCGTAGTAGTAGAAGGAAGTATGTGCATTTAGCTAGTTAGGAACAATAGTAGTAGAAGGAAATATGTGTATTTAGCTAGTTAGGAACAATAGTAGTAGAAGGGAAATACGTGTATTTAGCTAGTTAGGAACGTAGTAGTAGAAGGAAGTACGTGTATTTAGCTAGTTAGGAACAATAGTAGTAGAAGAAATATATGTATTTAGCTAGTTAGGAACAATAGTAGTAGAAGGAAGAATACGTGTATTTAGCTAGTTAGGAACGTAGTTGTAATAGAAGGAAATACGATGCATTTAGCTAGTTAGGACAATAGTAGTAGAAGGAAATATGTGTGTTTAACTAGTTAGGAACGTAGTAGTAGAAAGGAAGTATGTGCATTTAGCTAGTTAGGAACGTAGTAGTAGAAGAGGAAGTATGTGTATTTAGCTAGTTAGGAACGTAGTAGTAGAAGGAAGTACGTGTATTTAACTAGTTAGGAACAGTAGTAGTAGAAGGAAGTATGTGTATTTAGCTAGTTAGGAACATAGTTGTAGAAGAAGAGAAGTACGTGTATTTAGCTAGTTAAGGAACAATAGTAGTAGAAGGAAATATGTGCATTTAACTAGTTAGGAACAGTAGTAGTAGAAGAAGGAAATATGTGTATTTAGCTAGTTAGGAACGTAGTAGTAGAGAAGGAGATACGATGTATTTAGCTAGTTAGGAACAATAGTAATAGAAGGAAGTACGATGCATTTAGCTAGTTAGGAACGTAGTAGTAGAAGAGGAAATACGATGTATTTAGCTAGTTAGGAACGTAGTAGTAGAAGGAAGTACGTGTATTTAGCTAGTTAGGAACAATAGTAGTAGAAGGAAGTACGATGTATTTAACTAGTTAGGAACGTAGTAGTAGAAGGAGATATGTATTTAGCTAGTTAGGAACGTAGTAGTAGAAGGAAGAATACGTGTATTTAGCTAGTTAGGAACAATAGTAGTAGAGAAGGAAGTATGTGTATTAAACTAGTTAGGAACGTAGTTGTAGAAGGAGAGCACGATGTATTTAGCTAGTTAGGACATGTAGTAGTAGAAAGGAAGTATGTGCATTTAGCTAGTTAGGAACGTAGTAGTAGAAGGAAGTATGTGTATTTAGCTAGTTAGGACGTAGTAGTAGAAGGAAGTACGTGTATTTAGCTAGTTAGGAACGTAGTTGTAGAAGGAAAGTACGATGCATTTAGCTAGTTAGGAACAATAGTAGTAGAAGGAAATATGTGTGTTTAGCTAGTTAGGAACGTAGTAGTAGAAGGAGGTAATATGTATTTAACTAGTTAGGAACAATAGTAGTAGAAGGAAAGTACGATGTATTTAGCTAGTTAGGAACAATAGTAGTAGAAGGAAGTATGTGTATTTAGCTAGTTAGGAACGTAGTTGTAGAAAAGGAAGTACGATGTATTTAACTAGTTAGGAACGTAATAGTGAAGAAGGAAGTATGTGCATTTAGCTAGTTAGGAACAATAGTAGTAGAAGGAAGTACGTGTATTTAGCTAGTTAGGAACAATAGTAGTAGAAGGAAGTACAATGTATTTAGCTAGTTAGGAACATAGTTGTAGAAGGAAGTACGATGCATTTAGCTAGTTAGGAACAATAGTAGTAGAAGGAAGTACGATGTATTTAGCTAGTTAAAGACAATAGTAGTAGAAAGGAAGTACGATGTATTTAGCTAGTTAGAACGTAATAGTAGAAGGAAGAAATACGATGTATTTAGCTAGTTAGGAACGTAGTAGTAGAAGGAAGTACGATATATTTAGCTAGTTAGGAACAGTAATAGTAGTAGAAGGAGGAAATACGTGTATTTAATAGTTAGGAACGTAGTAGTAGAAGGGAAATACGTGTATTTAGCTAGTTAGGAACAATAGTAGTAGAAGGAAGAATACGATGTATTTAGCTAGTTAGGAACGTAACGTAGTAGAAGAAGTATGTGTTTAGCTAGTTAGGAACAGCAATAGTAGTAGAGGAGGAAGTATGTTACATTTAGCTAGTTAAGGAACGTAGTAGTAGAAGGAAGTATGTGTATTTAGCTAGTTAGGAACGTAGTAGTAGAAGGAAATTACGATGTATTTAGCTAGTTAGGAACAATAGTAAAGAAGGAAGGTATATGTATTTAGCTAGTTAGGAACGTAGTTGTAGAAGGGAGAATACGTGTATTTAGCTAGTTAGGAACGTAGTAGTAGAAGGAAAGTATGTGCATTTAGCTAGTTAGGACGTAGTAGTAGAAGGAAGTATATGTGTATTTAGCTAGTTAGGAACGTAGTAGTAGAAGGAAGTACGATGTATTTAGCTAGTTAGGAACAATAGTTAATAGAAGGAAGTACGTGCATTTAGCTAGTTAGGAACGTAGTAGTAGTAGAAGGAAGTACGTGTATTTAGCTAGTTAGGAACGTAGTAGTAGAAGGAAGTACGATGTATTTAGCTAGTTAGGAACAATAGTAGTAGAAGGAAGTACGTGTATTTAGCTAGTTAGGAACGTAGTAGTAGAAGGAAGTACGATGTATTTAGCTAGTTAGGAACGTAGTAGTAGAAGGAAATACGTGTATTTAGCTAGTTAGGAACAGTAGTAGTAGAAGGAAATACGATGTATTTAACTAGTTAGGAACGTAGTAGTAGAAGGAAATACGATGTATTTAGCTAGTTAGGAACGTAGTAGTAGAAGAAGGAAGTACGATGTATTTAGCTAGTTAGGAACGTAGTAGTAGAAAGGAAGTACGATGTATTTAGCTAGTTAGGAACGTAGTAGTAGAAGGAAGTACGTGTATTTAGCTAGTTAGGAACGTAGTAGTAGAAGGAAGTACGATAATATTTAGCTAGTTAGGAACGTAGTAGTAGAAGGAGGAATACGATGTATTTAGCTAGTTAGGAACGTAGTAGTAGAAGGAAGTACGATGTATTTAGCTAGTTAGGAACGTAGTAGTAGAAGGAAATACGATGTATTTAGCTAGTTAGGAACGTAGTAGTAGAAGGAAGTACGTGTATTTAGCTAGTTAGGAACGTAGTTGTAGAAGGAAGTACGTGCATTTAGCTAGTTAGGAACGTAGTAGTAGAAGGAAGTATGTGTGTTTAGCTAGTTAGGAACGTAGTAGTAGAAGGAAGTATGTGCATTTAGCTAGTTAGGAACGTAGTAGTAGAAGGAAGTATGTGTATTTAGCTAGTTAGGAACGTAGTAGTAGAAGGAAGTACGTGTATTTAGCTAGTTAGGAACGTAGTAGTAGAAGGAAGTATGTGTATTTAGCTAGTTAGGAACGTAGTTGTAGAAGGAAGTACGTGTATTTAGCTAGTTAGGAACAATAGTAGTAGAAAGGAAGTATGTGCATTTAGCTAGTTAGGAACGTAGTAGTAGAAGGAAGTATGTGTATTTAGCTAGTTAGGAACAGTAGTAGTAGAAGGAAATACGATGTATTTAGCTAGTTAGGAACAATAGTTGTAGAAGGAAGTACGATACATTTAACTAGTTAGGAACAGTAGTAGTAAGAAGGAATACGATGTATTTAGCTAGTTAGGAACGTAGTAGTAGAAGGAAGTACGTGTATTTAGCTAGTTAGGAACGTAGTAGTAGAAGGAAGTACGTGTATTTAGCTAGTTAGGAACAATAGTAGTAGAAGGAAGTATGTGTATTTAGCTAGTTAGGAACGTAGTAGTAAGAAGGAAGTACGATGTATTTAGCTAGTTAGGAACAATAGTAGTAGAAGGAAGTATGTGTATTTAGCTAGTTAGGAACGTAGTTGTAGAAGGAAGTACGATGTATTTAGCTAGTTAGAACAATAGTAGTAGAAGGAAGTATGTGCATTTAGCTAGTTAGGAACGTAGTAGTAGAAGGAAGTATATGTATTTAGCTAGTTAGGAACGTAGTAGTAGAAGGAAGTACGATGTATTTAGCTAGTTAGGAACATAGTTAATAGAAGGAAAGTACGATACATTTAAGCTAGTTAAGACAATAGTAGTAGTAGAAGGAAGTATGTGTTTAAGTTAGTTAGTTACAGCGTAGTAGTAGAAGGAAGTATGTGCATTTAGCTAGTTAGGAACAATAGTAGTAGAAGAGGAAGTATATATGTGTATTTAGCTAGTTAGGAACAGTAGTAGTAGAAAGGAAATACGTGTATTTAGCTAGTTAGGAACAATAGTAGTAGAAGAGAGAATATGTGTATTTAGCTAGTTAGGAACAGTAGTTGTAGAAGAGAAGATACGATATATTTAGCTAGTTAGGAACAATAGTAGTAGAAGGAAATATATGCATTTAGCTAGTTAGGAACAATAGTAGTAGAAGGAAGTATGTGTATTTAGCTAGTTAGGAACGTATAAGTAGAAGAAGGAAAGTACGATGTATTTAGCTAGTTAGGAACAATAGTTAGTAGAAGGAAGTACGATGCATTTAGCTAGTTAGGAACAATAATAGTAGAAGAAGGAAATACGATGTATTTAGCTAGTTAGGAACAATAGTAGTAGAAGGAGATACGATGTATTTAGCTAGTTAGGAACGTAGTAGTAGAAGAGGAAGTACGATGTATTTAGCTAGTTAGGAACGTAGTAGTAGAAGGAGAATACGTGTATTTAGCTAGTTAGGAACAATAGTAGTAGAAGGAAGTACGATGTATTTAGCTAGTTAGGAACGTAGTAGTAGAAGGAAGATACGATGTATTTAGCTAGTTAGGAACAAGTAGTAGTAGAAGGAAGTACGATGTATTTAGCTAGTTAGGAACGTAGTAGTAGAAGGAAGAGAGTATATGTGTTTAGCTAGTTAGGAACGTAGTAGTAGAAGGAAGTATGTGCATTTAGCTAGTTAGGAACAATAGTAGTAGAAGGAAGTATATTTGTATTTAGCTAGTTAGGAACAATAGTAGTAGTAGAAGGAAGTACGATGTATTTAGCTAGTTAGGAACGTAGTAGTAAGAAGGAAGTATGTGTATTTAGCTAGTTAGGAACGTAGTTGTAGAAGGAAGTACGTGTATTTAGCTAGTTAGGAACGTAGTAGTAGAAGGAAGTATGTGCATTTAGCTAGTTAGGAACAATAGTAGTAGAAGGAAGTATGTGTATTTAGCTAGTTAGGAACAATAGTAGTAGAAGGAGAGAAGTACGATGTATTTAGCTAGTTAGGAACGTAGTTGTAGAAGGAAGTACGATGCATTTAGCTAGTTAGGAACGTAGTAGTAGAAGGAAGTACGATGTATTTAGCTAGTTAGGAACAGTAGTAGTAGAAGGAAGTACGATGTATTTAGCTAGTTAGGAACGTAGTAGTAGAAGAGGAAGATACGATGTATTTAGCTAGTTAGGAACGTAGTAGTAGAAGGAAGTACGATGTATTTAGCTAGTTAGGAACGTAGTAGTAGAAGGAAGTACGATGTATTTAGCTAGTTAGGAACGTAGTAGTAGAAGGAAGTACGATGTATTTAGCTAGTTAGGAACGTAGTAGTAGAAGGAAGTACGTGTATTTAGCTAGTTAGGAACGTAGTAGTAGAAGGAAGTACGTGTATTTAGCTAGTTAGGAACGTAGTAGTAGAAGGAAGTACGTGTATTTAGCTAGTTAGGAACGTAGTAGTAGAAGGAAGTACGTGTATTTAGCTAGTTAGGAACGTAGTAGTAGAAGGAAGTACGTGTATTTAGCTAGTTATGAACGTAGTAGTAGAAGGAAGTACGTGTATTTAGCTAGTTAGGAACGTAGTAGTAGAAATTATTAATAGTTGTTCTGTAATATACGATGCTTAACTTGAAGGGCTCATCTTTTAAAATCTGTAATTTTTTTAATTCTACAGTTCTAATTGGTCAATTTTATGTAAAAGACAATTGTTTGATACACAAAGAGATGATATTCAGTACCATTCTTTCTTAGTTTGTTACATGTTACATAAGAACTTTATAATGGTAATATTGATAAGCAGTGATGTACTTTTAACAGTATGTGTTGTGTGAGAGGAAAACATTAGATCTCTTATTCATTTTTTTATAATATTCTTCACTTCAGACGTGTAAAAATAATTTGCAAAACTTATACTTTATTGTAATGGAATTTTCAAAAATTATTCTTTCAAGTAATTTGAGTGACTGTACGTTGTGTGAAAAGTATTATACCTTCAAGAAATTAGAGAAAAATAAAATACAAATTGATCTATAAAACTTGTTTTACATAAGATATTTTTGGATTCTGTGTGAACTGAAAAGTTGGTAAGAGACACTTTAAATTAACTTTTCTTATTCATACCAGTATATACAAATTTGATGACGTGGATGTTGCTAGTAGTAATGTGTAGATAGAATACTTCTAACTTGAGATTTTTTTTGGTACAAAGTCACCTGTTATTAGAATTATTTCTTACAATTTGTAGTATTTTGACTTCCATACCAGAATAGTAGATACATGTTCTATGAAAGCCTTATAGAATCTAACGTAAGCTAACTGAATGTTGTGTTTTTAGTTCATACGAGTAGCTATAAAACTCGGTTCTTCAAACAAAATAAATATTGTGAAATTAAGATGTCGTGAAAGATCTCTTACTGTTCTTCTCTAGCACCTTGGTCAGAACCTCCCACCATCAGTTACCTTGCCCTTGTTGTTCTGGACAGAGATAAATGTAATGAAGAACAGCACTATGGAGGATCCGTGAATTCCAGAATGCTGTGTACTAGGACCAGTGAGTCTCGCAGGGGTTTATGTGATGTATGTACTAGATTATAATCACTGTGAAGCAACAGTAAAATACACACCAGTAAAAACACCACGGAGAAACAGTTACTGTTTGTTGTTTGGAAAGACCTGCCATTAGTGACATATGTGATTAAAGTTTAACACTAGTCATATAAAACCTTAAGGACAGTTAGAATTCACAAGATAAACTGTGGTTTAACAAAGTACATTCTGAATATTTAACTACACACCATCCTTCATAAAATTGATTTAAAATATAGAATTTAATCAGAAATAACTGTTGAAAAGGTAAAGACATCAACTTCTACCTTTATTATTTTCATATACACATAAAACCGACTGTTATTTAAACTGGGATATTATACGCATGTTAGATGCTGAATCTGTAATTTTATGAAGGATACTAAAATTTTCGGGCAGTACCATTCATTAGTTTAGTTCATACTATTACCCACATTGTTCTCTGTGTAGTTTTAAGATGTGCCACTAGGTGACCAGTTAGATTTTAATTATAGTAGGACCATATAAATGGAAGCTGATAATTGTTCAATTGTTTTACCTGAATTATTTTTCAGCTATTATATATTTTACACTAATGTTATAGTGTCACTGTTACAGCATATAAATTTATTAGCTCCATTGTTTTTGATAAAATGAACAGATTTCACGTGTTCGTAAATGAAGAGAAAGATGAACATATATGAACTGTTGTATCTAGTTCAACTGTAAGGAGGTCATAAATGTACTGTGTCTGAAATGTTTTGGACAATGCTGCATTGATTTTGTTCGTGTAATTTGCAGGGAAAGGACCATAAAATTAATCATACCATCACACTGTACGTTATATACAGCAGTGTCTTAAGATTCTGCCTTGGTAAGCCTATAATCCCAGCCAAGTTCAATTAAACAGTTATGGAATGTCTTGGGTTTAGCTTGAGAAACGGATTGATTAGGCCTTGTAAACTCAAAGGTGCCGAGACTGTTTTGCAAAAGGAATGTGCAACATATTTAGCAGTTGCCTACTAAAGACTGGTGTTAAACACTAATAAAAAGCATAGATTGTTACCAACACCAAAGATTAGTTTATTTTCTGACAAAAGGGACTCCAAATCTGTAAACCCACTTCATCCAGGTCTGTTGAAGACAATGTATGCACACACACTTATAATAAGCTTCCAATTATAATAAATGTACAAACTTTCATGATCAAAGAGTTAAATTTGTCTTATCACCACAAATAATATGCATCTAAACGTTTTGAAATACTGCAATCAAAGTAATCCTCTGATGACAAGAATGTTAGTGTGTTGATATAATCTCTAATTATATGTTTACTATAGTGCTTGCTATTTTTGCAATCGGAGCCAGTAAATGAACATTGTCAAAGTGTTAGAATAGCTGTAAAATCACTAAAAGTGAGTTTGCCTTAGGCCATGCTATGCTAAGATTCATGGCCAGGAAATAAACATTCTTAAAAACCCATTTATAGCCAGTATTCATTGGTCCTGGCTCTCTTCAACAGTGTTGCTAAAATGTAATATGTGCCAGACTAAACTATTGGCAATTTTTGAAAGGGTGGATGTGCCAGATTGGTGTGGCAAGTGGGTCTTATTTTCTCATTTATGTCTCCTTAATTAAATAAGATTGAAGTGTGTAAAAATTATTAATAGAATTTGCTGAAAACTGTGGTAACAGGGCATTGGTATGGGAATTTGATTTCAAGTAGGCAAGCATTTAAAGTTGACAAAAAGTCAGTGAACAAACTGTAGTCCCAGAGTAAGATAGCCAAGGCTCAGTGCCAACAGCTTGATCAATAATGTTTGGAATATATTTACCAATATCCACTCCATGGAAGTTTTTTTGAAAGCCCTTCATATTACAAAAGTGTTAGATCCTAGTGGAAACTTTAAAGCATCTCCAACTTATTGCTTCCCCTTTTATGAAAAGGCATAAAATATTCATATGTGGACACGCTTCAATTGCACAGTGCATGTCTGGTGGTTTTGAAGACAAGCTATGTGACCAGTATTACATCAGTAGGCTGCAAGAGAAACGTCATTATAGCATTTTTCATATTAGTAACACAGATCATACATCCTTAACCTTTGACATTCTGTTCAGTGAAATTGTGGCTGTTAAAGGAAAGAGTAGCACAATCATCTGAAGAGCAACTGGCAATTGCTTCGACTCTATGATCATGGAAATTGGCCAAAGATGCTACCGTATATATTAAAAAGAAAAACTCTTGCAAAGAATACCACGTGCCCATGAGGTATCATCTCTACTTATGATAAAGGCTTTATAAAATGAAGATTTGAATAAGTACTGGTTGTGTAGTGAGGATGTACACTGGAACATTGTATGTTGTTTCTCCTGTGTTTTTATGTTTTATAAAATGACATGCATCCAAGATAATCTGGAGGAATATTACATAGATCTTGTCATCATTCTCGGGGACATATCAGGTCGTTTGTTGCAAATGATGGACATCAGTTACAATTGACTGTGTAAACAGCAAATGTGCCAAGAGTAAAATGAGTGGTTCTACTCTGGAGTCTAAACATTTGCATTTACATCATTGAGTAACCAGAAGCAGTCAGACCAATTGCTCATTGGACCATAGAAGCCTGGGATGCCATTGATCTGGCCCTGATTTAGTGTGGCTTTAAGAAGTGTTGCCTTACAAATACCATGGATGGCTCAGAAGATGACATCCTCTGAAATGACCAAACTGCTATTGTAGATAACAAAGATGAGGATGATTTCTTTGGTGATGCCATTAGAGGTGACAACAAGGCAATAGAAAAGCTATGTCAACTATCTGAGAATAGTGATTTGGACTCAGAATTTGGAGGTTTCACCAAACACAATTTGTAGTTTTATATTTCCAAAAATTTTGATGCAAATAAATCCTAAAAAAATGACAATATTTAGCTTCTTGATCATTTTATTTCAAAAATCATGTTTAAAGTTTGTTTCATTCACTAAAAGTGGCCCCCTGCTAGTACAGCGGTAAGTCTACGGATTTGCAATGCTAAAATTAGGGGTTTGATTCCTCTTGGTGAGCTCAGCAGATAGCCCCGATGTAACTTTGCTATAAGAAAAACACAAACACACTAAAAGTGAATGAAAATAGGAAATACTTTTCATTTATACTTTAGAAACAAAGATAATTGATAAGACATACTGTGAAAATGCAAAATTTATAGTAAATATTCATTATTGTGAATATGTTGGAAAAAAAAAATGGTTTTGACTGGCTGTAAAAAACTTTAGATGTGTTAAATTGCATACACCCTAACTTCTAGGTGTATCTATATTCACTATGAATTTGTATTATAATTGGAAAATTAGGGTATATTATTTTTCTAATAAAACTTCATTATTGTAAGATGGAAGAACAGTATCATGAAGTGACTTACACATTAATGGTGTATTTTTATTATTTTCCAGAATGATGAGGGAGCACCGCTGATGTGTTTGTCAACCAAAGGTACCTGGCATCTTGGAGGTGTACTGACATATCAACGATGGTGCAACATCTACCAGCAACAGCCAGCAATTTTTGCTAACATTTTTTCTATGCGTGAATATATTGAGAAAATTATTGGTTCTAAGAACTACTGGGTTCCTTATGATTCCAAGATGTATTCTTTTTTGACAACAACAGAGGCTCCTAAAACAACACAGGTCATCATTGAAACAACTACAGCAATTACACCAACTGTTCCAGAAGAGGAAGAGAATGAAACAAGTCCTGTACTGTCTGAAAAAAATGATAGATGGAAACCACACAATAATTATGTTTTCGGACCAAAAAGATCATTTTTATCTGAATAACACAATTGTCTCACAGGAAGTAAGTAGCACTGAAAGTAAAATTGATACTGATGATGTACCTTTGGGAATCAGAGGAGACATTGAAAAAGGACACATCTCTTCTCCTCTTGATGAAGAAAAAAATAATGATACAATAAAAGATAAATTGGAGAACTATGAGCTTTTACCATTACTTGATTCAACTGATAAAAATGATACAAACTCTAGTGATTTTATCGATATTATTAAATCAACCACGTTGTCATCTACAGCATTACCCAGTTCTTCTAATGCACCTGTGATTGGTCGACCTTTGATACTGCCAACTCCAAAAGAAATTTCAAGGATAACAAGTACATTAGCTCCAGAGGAGCAAATAGACAATGACACGATGCTGACCACAGCTGAACAATTAAAAAATCACTCATTACTAACCACAGTTCTCTGGGAAGAAAGAACACAACACACCAATGGAAATGACACATTAGGTAATTTAGAAAATACTACAGTTGGTGATACCATAAAAAGTATCAAATCAACGGTAGAAAATACTTCTCATGATATAGATACTCTTCGATATGCTGCGGGGGTCCTTGAAGGTAGACAGGTAGAGCAACCGTCAGAGGTAGATAGTATTGATGGAAGTATCACGGCTGTACTAGACACTGGTGTTGCTGATACAACTGAGGCTGCTGTTGGTGGAGACATAAGTGGTACTGAGAATGTGACTGGTATGAGTAGAGATTCTGAGGTTTTCACAAACATTGATTTTATCACAGTGATGACATCATCCAATGATAACTTGACTTCAGATAATGAAAAAACATGGGTTTTCAACAATAGGAAGTCCTGTTGATGTTGTTGTAACGAGTGAAGCAGTTGAAGACAGTGTTCCCACTTCTAGTGAGATGTTGAATCATATGAAAGAGTCTGAATATTTCCAACCTCTGGCTGGAAATGAAACAAACATTCAGAAAAATGTACATCTTCCACATAGTAATAAGTCAATGCATAAATATTCCAAAGATATTACTATTCCATTAAGCACGTCTGATAGCAGTGTTTCAAACTGGATAAGTTTGGGAACATATCCAAAGACAGAGATGATCCTCACCACCACAGACTCCATACTTGAATATACCAATGATACATCTGTTCCAATAAAGTCAGAATCTGGAAATAGAAATTCTGTAACCGAGTCTGTCCTATGGTGGACTAATCAGACTAACCTTAATTCTGAATCTCCACAAGAATTTCAAATAACCACTAGTTACACTGGACACGATCTCATCACAAAAAGACTACTAATGACAGCAAGTAATAATACAGGCGATAGCACATTATCAACTACTGAAAACCTGGAGAAAAATTTTACAGCTAATGAAATAACTAATAATTACAGTATATCATATTTAGACAAAGAAACTGTAGATCCTCTCAATGTAAAAAAAGTACAACAGTTTGATCCTGTTAATAAAGAGCTTGAAATCATTAATATTGGGACCTCTTCTTTGGCTACTGAAAACACTTTGGACATAGAGCAAAGAAAAGCAACATTGTTGCAGAAAGGCTTAAACCATCGAATCATAAACAAGATGGAAAATCAGGAACATATTGATCAGGAGAAGGGATCATTGATTACGAGCTACAGAGACGACGATTTGGACATTCCGTTATCCACAGAAGAAGATGGTGACAGCACAGATGATACAAGTAGAACGAAGCACCAAAATGAGTATGGAAACATATCCATGTTTCATAATAACAAGGAAGAAAAAAGTGAATTAGAACTAAACGAATTTCGAAAACTAAAGAATTCAACTCTCATTGAAGAACCAGATGTAAATGTCGGCTCATCCACAGAAAAAAATGTTGTAAAAGCAGAAATTGGAGCCAAATTTACCAATACCAATACTGAACAAATGCAACCACAAGCAGAGGATTTGAACAAGAGCAGACTTAGTGTAGAAAGTATGGAATTAGGGGATATCGTAGTTTCACCCAGTGCTTCACCAAGATCAACAAGTGTAGAAAACTTAGCAGAAGAACTTGCTGGGATGGAAGGTGTGAGCTTTCAGAAATACCCCTCATCCTTGGAACTCTGTGAACCTTGTAAGCATATTTGTATTTATTTATATATTTTATAGCTAATACAAATATAAATATTCTAGTTTCATGAGATAATAATGTACACACAAAACGTATTTGGTGAGAAATAATATAAAACTTAAATCTCTTTCAAGAAATACAAAATTCTACATTTATGTTTGCAAGTTAACTGTCAAAGATTTATTTGGATGCTTGTACATGAGATGGTAATGAACATATTTTCAGGGTTTTAACAGACATGTTTATATGCATCTAAATGCTCATATATGTCTCATGAAATAGTAATAAACATCCACTACTTTATTTAATCTCTTAGTGGAGTTCCACTGTGGTAATGTTACTGCTCCTTTCCGTGCTTGTGTGCCATTAAGTCAACGTTGTGACTCTGTTATAAACTGTGCTGATGGAAGTGATGAACATGATTGTGGTGAGTCTGTCTATCATTTCTATCTCTTTACACGTTCTCACTAACCATTTTAATGTTCTCAAAAGTTACATTAATGGCGAACTTGTTACTTTGTTTAATATTTTTGTTCATTTATTTTTATCAGTTCATTAAATAAACAGATTTTTTTATACATTAGGTATCATAATACAACATCCAAATAATTTTTTAAAGGTTTATTTCATCATGACACAAAACTTCCAAGAAAAACCTAGCCATAAATACAAATTGTATTTGGAAAACATATTGAAGAATTCTGCAGTTATTCATTGTTGAAGTGACTAGCAATCCTTACTTGTAACTTTTTCTTGCACACTATAAACCACAATTAAAATATTTTGTGTATTCTGCTCTTTTGAGGATTTCAAATTAATCTACCATTTGAAACTTTGTAAAATGGACAGCAACTGCCTGTTGCAGAGACACAAGTGTAAATGATGATATTTTGAAAGTCTTCCTCTGACCTGAAGATAAAAGGCAGAAGACTTTCAAAACGTTGCCCTCTACACTTATGTTTCCACAACAGGCAGTTGCTGTCCATTTTACAAAGTTTCATCATGAATACTCTGCCCAAACAATCTATCAAAGAATCTACCATTTATTGTTTTGAAACAAAAATTAGTACAATCCCATGAAGTACATAAAAATATTCTCTTCATAATTAAACGGGTGTTTTTTGTAATCGTTCTTACACGGCATGATTCTTATTGCAAGACAAATATTGTAGTGGACACCACAATTCACAGAAGTATGTTACTTGTGAAATGTGTGGATGATGGAAAATGGTGGGGTGTGAAATACGGTTGTTGTCACGATGAACAGAAATAGTTAAATTGCTTGTTTTTCACTAATTTATTTTTATACCTTAACATTTTTAATATATTTTTCAGAAAATGGTTGCCAAAGAAACTATCAGTGTGAGAATGGGAAGTGTTTAGCAAGACACCAAGTTTGTGATCGAGTGAAAGACTGCAGTCGCTCAGAAGATGAAGCTGATTGTGGTAGGCCTACATTTTATTCAAATAACTTGGTAGACATTTGATTACTGTTTTAGTTCGATTAAGTGATCTCAAAAATGGACATTTCTCTCTCTGTTTATGTAAATGAACACAACAGAACCTGGACTTTGTTTTGTATTAGCACACAAGTACATCCAAGACACTGAATGGAACATAAGCTTAATATTTTATGAAATAAAACTTTTGGTTAAAAAACTTTAATGGCATGTAAAGTTACGGTTTCAACTGAATTACTCTTTACTTTACAGTTTTTTAACCTCTCTTGTTATACTAATACATGAAATGTTTGTTCATTTTTTTGAATTTCATGCAAAACTACACGAGAGCTATCTGCGCTAGCTGCCCTTAAATTAGCAGTGTAAGACTAGAGGGAAGGCAGCTAGTAATCATCACCCACTGCCAACTCTTGGGCTACTCTTTTACCAATGAATAGTAGGATTGGCCATCACATTATAATGCTCCCATGGCTGAAAGGGCGAGCATGTTTGGTGTGACAGGGATTTGAACCTGCAGCCCTCACATTATGAGCCAAATGCCTTAACCCACCTGGCTGTGCCGGGCCGTTACATGAAAGGAGATAAGAAAGCAGCACATTTTGTTTCACTTTTCTCCTATTTAAGATCTAACTGTGACCTACAAAAGCAACATTCTAAAGCAAAACCTAATTTATGAATAAGAAATACACTGCTGGCCAAAATCTTAAGGCCAATGGACATAAAGAAAAAATATGCATTTTGAGCTGTCGGACTCAACCACTTATTTGAGTAGAGCTTAGAAAGATGAAAATAAGGAAAGGAAAAATAAAAAACTTTTTTAGCATTTAATAGGGAAAATGTGAACACTATGAAATTAGTCTAAATACTAGCTGGTCAAAAGTTTAAGACCATACTGAAATGAAGCATTAATCGGCAAACATGTAATGAAATTTAGTCATCTGTGTTCAAGCATTAGCATTGTCAACATCTCCCACTGACATCTCTTGTATTACGATGGGTAAAAACATGCAAAGGCTAAAAATGTGACAAAGTTTGAATGTGGCAGAATTGTCAAGCTGCAAAAGCAAGATCTCTCTCAACGTGCTATTGCTGGTGAGATTGGGTGTAGTAAAACTGCTGTTGAAAATTTCTTAAAAGACCCTGAGGGATACGAAACAAGAATTTCAAGTGGTCGGCTCAAGAAAATTTCACTGGCGTTGAGCAGGAGGATTTGACGGGTTGTCTGGCAAGACACCAGCCAATGTCAAACCAGATTAAGGCCCTTACAGATGCAGAATGCAGCTCAAGAGTAATAAGATGGCATCTAGAGAAAGGCTTTAAAACTGTAAACGTCTTCAAAGGCCACGCCTCCTTCTACACCACAAAACAGCTTGGTTAAACTTTGCTGAGAAGCAAAACATGGGACGTAGAAAAGTGAAAGAAGGTTTGTTCTCTGATGAGAAAAATTTAACTTAGATGGTTCAGATAGATTTCAATGTTACTGGCATGATAAGAATTTCCCATCAGAGACATTTTATACATGACACAGTGGAGGAGGTTCCATCATGATCTGGGGTGCTTTCTCCTTCCATGGAACAATGGAGCTACAGGTTATACAGAGGCGTCAAACAGCAGCTGGTTACATTAGCATGTTGGAGAGAGCATCCTTATTGACTGAAGGCCCTTGCTTGCATGGAAATGACTGAATCTTTCAGCAGGACAACGCTGCAATCCAAAATGCCTGCAGGATAAAGGACGTTTTCATGGCGAATAACTTGATTCTTTTGGACCATCCAGCATGTTCGCCTGAACTGAACCCCATTGAAAATGTTTGAGGGTGGATGGCAAGAGAAGTCTATAGAAATGGACGTCAATTCCAAACAGTGCATGATCTTTGTGAAGCCATCTTCACCACTTGGAGTAACATTCCAGCCAGCCTTCTGCAAACGCTTATATCGACCATGCCAAAGAGAATGTTTGCAGTTATTCACAATAATGGCCATGCAACTCACTACTGAGACCTCATGTTGGGCATCTCCTGCATGTCCCTGATTAGGACTTCTTTTTTGGTATGGTCTTAAACTTTTGACCAGCTAATATTTAGGGTAATTTCATAGTATTCATATTTTCCCTGTTAAATGCTCAAAAAGTTTTTCATTTTTATTTTCCCTATATTTTCTTATTTTCATCTTTCGAAACTCTACTCAAATAAGTGGTTGAATCTAACAACGCAAAATGCATATTTTTTCTTTATGTTCATTCGCCTTAAGATTTTGGCCAGCAGTGTATATGCCTGTATATAAAATTTTAGAGCATACTTGATAAGGTGTCTCAATTAGAAAATGGATACCTAAAAGATTGTTGGACAATTAAAAAAGTTGTTTGTAAGTTAACTTTGTGGGGAAAAGTAAGAAATCAAAATAAATGGTTGTTTTGTTGAATGTGAGAACATGACTATTCATACCTCTTTGTTGTAGGATTTTTGTCAAATTTTACTAATGTTAATAATTTGGACAGCTTTTTGGGCAGTAATAAGTTTCTAAGTTTACTGATGAAGTTAAAATGCTGAGAAATGCTGATTCTGTTTGGAACGTTTTCATGAACTGATATCAGGATCTTGACAGTATCAATATCTGGAAGATGATGTTTACTATTTTGAGAAGTTTGAAGTTGTCCACAGATTAACTGTAAATAATATATGAACCATGGTAATTTGGAAACAACTTAATGTTCGTGACTTGAAACAATAGCAATGAGGACATATTGTAGCCCCAGTGAAGCTTCATTTCTGGCATTGGTTACAGTCTTGGCCCCCCTTACTGTTACTATAAAAAATATATTAGTAGGATAGGGACAAGTTACAACACTGACCCTCAGTTACTCTCTCTCTTATTTCACTAACATGCTTCATTATAATTATCAGAAGGCCATTAGCATGTAATGATTGCCCCTTCAGGAAGGTATCGTAACCTTACTAATTGTTGAATACAAGTCAAAACTCTTATTAGACCTTTCTCAAACACCTGTTAATAAATGGATTCTGGAAATCAAATAAAGCATTTAAGGCTTAGAGCATTGGACTTTTTTTATTTTTTATTGAAGAACCAGTAATGATTTTAATTAGCTGTCAAAATTCTTCAGTTTTCTGTTGATTGTCTGTTTATGTGGTGAGGTAAAGATGTTATGAAGGTAAACATGAAAACTAGATGCAATAAGTTTGGGCTTTGGAAGGATATAGTCAAACATATTCTGTAACAGAACTGCCTTTGATAGATTGTTTAGGCAGAGTATTCATGATTAAACTTTGTAGAATGGACAAGAACTGTCCAAGTGTTGAAGACAAAAGATGGAAGACTTTCAAAACGTCGTCCTCTACATTTGTGTCTCTGCAACAGGCAGTTGCTGTCCATTCTACAAAGTTTCATTGAAACTGCCTTTCTTTGATTAATAATCATGAACTAGTGGAAATAACTTGCCTGAAGATGTTTTTGCTGTTGTTAGTTTCAAAGTTTCAAGAACTTTGTTGGATAGACTTATGTGTATGATTGATGGTGTAAATATTTTTGTGTTTAGAGGTACCTTGATTGACTGAATAACTTTCTGCCACCCTGATTTTTGTCATGACCTTAATCCAAGCTCCATTTTTAGCATTTAAAGTGTTACTGAAATATAACGTGGAATTTCAAGTCTGGTCATAATTATCATACAAGTTTCTGAGTCTTATCGAAAGCTTTAGAGTATTTCACATAAGAACCTTTCATTAAAGCTTTTCTTGCTGTTAATTCTATTTGTGTGTATGTATAGATACGTGGAAATGCCTGCATGATGAGTTTCCATGTGGTAATGGTCGGTGTATCCCTGAGAAGTGGCACTGTGACGGCGTGGACAACTGTGGAGATAATACTGATGAAGTTGGTTGTTGTAAGTTGTATTCTTTTCTTTTTACTAAAAAATATGTAGTACAAATAAATATGTAAGACACACTTATTTTTGTAACTTGTAAATTTTGTGACAAGAATATTTAGATACTAATGAATTATTATAAATAACTTTTTAAAAGAGGATTCGCATTTTTTCCTTCCCTCATTAATTATAAAGTACCATGAAATATGCATAAACTTCCCTCTTTCTTTGTAACCAATGGTTAGACAGACAGTTATGTTTTTATTGTTTCTTTTTAGTGACAACATGCTCAGAACAACAGTTCCTCTGTCCAGAAGGTTGGTGTATACCAGAAACATGGAAATGTAATGGAGTTTTGGACTGTCATGCAGGAGAAGATGAAAGAAGTTGTGGTTAGTCCAAATGAACTTCTGGATTTTTATATAAATTTTCTTTTAGAATGTAGTAAGTAATACAGTGTTATGGTGTCTACGTATGACACTGTATATACAGATAACTAAGATATAATCTACTTTACTGAGGAAACTGTCATTCATTATGAAATATTGAACAATGCTTGTCAACCACTAATTACACCAACTGACAATATTAGACCAGCTGGTAATATTAGACCAACTGTCATAGTCATGTTTGAAGACAAATTACACCAACTGACAATATTAGACCAACTGTCATAGTAATGTTTAAAGACAAATTACACCAACTGACAATATTACACCAACTGTCATAGTCATGTTTGAAGGCATTCTCTCCATTAATAAGTGGTTTCTGAAAGTCCTTGGTATGTTTCCATTCTTGTTTTTTAACAGGTACATTGTATATTTGTGCAGTATCCAGTATGGATTCACTTCAAGTTATCTTGGGATTTTCTGTTATCCACAATCTGTTTTCTTTTTACAGATTGCAGTGATGAAGAGTTCAAATGTCAAAGTGGGGGATGTATTGAAAAACAACAAGTTTGTAATAGAAATCACGATTGTCCTGATTCCAGTGATGAACTCCACTGCTGTAAGTAAAGTACTTATGTATTATTAGAACAGTATATTAGCACTATAGTGAATTACTTAATGAAATGTTTATGTACACTATAGTGAGTTACTTAATGAAATGTTTATGTGCACAGTAGTGAGTTACTTAATGAAATGTTTATGTACACTATAGTGAGTTACTTAATGAAATGTTTATGTACACAATAGTGAGTTACTTAATGAAATGTTTATGTGCACAGTAGTGAGTTACTTAATGAAATGTTTATGTACACTATAGTGAGTTACTTAATTAAATGTTTATGTACACTATAGTGAATTACTTAATGTAATGTTTATGTACACAGTAGTGAGTTACTTAATGAAATGTTTATGTACACAATAGTGAGTTACTTAATGAAATGTTTATGTACACAATAGTGAGTTACTTAATGAAATGTTTATGTACACAATAGTGAGTTACTTAATGAAATGTTTATGTACACAGTAGTGAGTTACTTAATGAAATGTTTATGTACACTATAGTGAGTTACTTAATGAAATGTTTATGTACACTATAGTGAGTTACTTAATGAAATGTTTATGTACACTATAGTGAGTTACTTAATGAAATGTTTATGTACACAATAGTGAGTTACTTAATGAAATGTTTATGTACACTATAGTGAGTTACTTAATGAAATGTTTATGTACACAATAGTGAGTTACTTAATGAAATGTTTATGTACACAATAGTGAGTTACTTAATGAAATGTTTATGTACACTATAGTGAGTTACTTAATGAAATGTTTATGTACACAATAGTGAGTTACTTAATGAAATGTTTATGTACACTATAGTGAATTAATGAAATGTTTATGTACACAATAGTGAGTTACTTAATGAAATGTTTATGTACACAGTAGTGAGTTACTTAATGAAATGTTTATGTACACTATAGTGAATTAATGAAATGTTTATGTACACAATAGTGAGTTACTTAATGAAATGTTTATGTACACAGTAGTGAGTTACTTAATGAAATGTTTATGTACACAATAGTGAGTTACTTAATGAAATGTTTATGTACACAATAGTGAGTTACTTAATGAAATGTTTATGTACACAATAGTGAGTTACTTAATGAAATGTTTATGTACACTATAATGAATTAATGAAATGTTTATGTACACAATAGTGAGTTACTTAATGAAATGTTTATGTACACAGTAGTGAGTTACTTAATGAAATGTTTATGTACACAGTAGTGAGTTACTTAATGAAATGTTTATGTACACAATAGTGAGTTACTTAATGAAATGTTTATGTACACAATAGTGAGTTACTTAATGAAATGTTTATGTACACAATAGTGAGTTACTTAATGAAATGTTTATGTACACTATAGTGAGTTACTTAATGAAATGTTTATGTACACTATAGTGAGTTACTTAATGAAATGTTTATGTACACAATAGTGAGTTACTTAATGAAATGTTTATGTACACAATAGTGAATTACTTAATGAAATGTTTATGTACACAATAGTGAATTACTTAATGAAATGTTTATGTACACAGTAGGGAGTTACTTAATGAAATGTTTATGTACACTATAGTGAGTTACTTAATGAAATGTTTATGTACACTATAGTGAGTTACTTAATGAAATGTTTATGTACACAATAGTGAGTTACTTAATGAAATGTTTATGTACACTATAGTGAGTTACTTAATGAAATGTTTATGTACACTATAGTGAGTTACTTAATGAAATGTTTATGTACACTATAGTGAGTTACTTAATGAAATGTTTATTTACACTATAGTGAGTTACTTAATGAAATGTTTATGTACACAATAGTGAGTTACTTAATGAAATGTTTATGTACACAGTAGGGAGTTACTTAATGAAATGTTTATGTACACTATAGTGAGTTACTTAATGAAATGTTTATGTACACTATAGTGAGTTACTTAATGAAATGTTTATGTACACAATAGTGAGTTACTTAATGAAATGTTTATGTACACTATAGTGAGTTACTTAATGAAATGTTTATGTACACTATAGTGAGTTACTTAATGAAATGTTTATGTACACTATAGTGAGTTACTTAATGAAATGTTTATTTACACTATAGTGAGTTACTTAATGAAATGTTTATGTACACAATAGTGAGTTACTTAATGAAATGTTTATGTACACTATAGTGAGTTACTTAATGAAATGTTTATGTACACTATAGTGAGTTACTTAATGAAATGTTTATGTGCACAGTAGTGAGTTACTTAATGAAATGTTTATGTACACTATAGTGAGTTACTTAATTAAATGTTTATGTACACTATAGTGAGTTACTTAATGAAATGTTTATGTACACTATAGTGAGTTACTTAATGAAATATTCTAATAAAACCCTGTTATTATTATTATTATTCTTACAATCAATATTAATAGCCAGTATTTGAGGGTCTGTTTTGTTTTAACTTCAGTACCAATTTTATTTGGAGAATACAACTTCAGTTTTCACAGAATTTGTGATTGTTTGAATTGATGAGGTGTGTAAATATTGACATTTTCTAGTGAAACTTCATGATGACTCCATGCTACTAGAGATATTTGATTCACAACATGGATGGACAAACGTCTGTGCAGATAACTGGGATGAGCTATACAGCAACCATGTGTGTCAAAACCTTGGCTACAGGTATGGATAATGATAATATTTTACAAGAAAGGAAGACTTTTAAAACTTACCAAATTTATTTCTGAATATGACCATTAAATACTTGATACTGGTTCTGAATTTAAGGGAAAATAAAATTGCTTTTGTTTGTGAACCATTCAGTAGGTTGTGTTGTTGAATAAGTACACTGTATTTCAGTGATTTATTCAGATATTATCTTAATAGTGAAGCAGTTCTTACGGAATATCCACCTGGTGATGACCTCAATCCTGAAGCCAATAGAGGCCTGTACCATTTAGTTGAGAAGCCACATTCTAGTAATAACAAAACAGACATCTGGGAGTTGCTGTCCTTAAGGTTAGTTTCATGGTTAACTTTACGGATAAATAATTAAGTTCCATTGAGTAGAGAACTGAAATTACTGTGTTTGATAAAATGAAGTTGATTCTTGTCAAATTATTATTTCAGTTATACATGTCGAAATAAAACTAAAATAATCAACCATGATGCTGTCTTCCTAGTGTAGTTGGAATAAATAATGTTTTAATAATATAATTGACAGCTAAGAAGAGGAAAAGAAAAGGGCTGATTTTAAGTATTTTTTATCCCAAATCAAAAATGATAATGTTTATTTTTGAATGAATGAACCTACCAAAACATTCCCATTTACTTAGCTTAATAACTGATTTACAATGTACAACTTGATGTCAAGTCTAAAAAATTCAGCATTAGTGTTATGTTCATTGGAACAACATGTGATGTTGATCTGTTGAATTTCACACAAAGCTAATGGAGATAGTGAAATAAAATAAATCTCAACATCATATAACCTTTTCACAAACATTGGCAAATGTCAAAAATAGGCTACACTATGTAACACAAATTTTATTCCTGGATAGTATGTGTTATTTTTTAATTGCTTATGTTGTAAAATACAGAAAATGACCATTATTCCCTTCAAACTTTGTGACCTGGATAATGAAATTTAGAAATTAACCTATTTTCTAGATTGAAACGGACAAATTTGCACATTTATATTTACATAAGGTCTGAATAAAACAACATATGAATCAAGATTTACATGTATTTATACTAAAGTTATACAAAATGTTTAGAAGTGAGTAGTTTTCGAGATTTGCGACTGTTATGTAAATCACTTTCACGTATCAGCCCCAAGTATAGTCTCCTATCGTGTTTTGGTTATCATCCCAGGTTACAAAAGCAAAATTTGAAGAAACAAATAGGGCTTTTCCATTTACTTTAGACATAAGCAGTTGGGAAATAATACTTTCTGACCAGGAATAAGAAAAAGTAACAATTTTGTTACACAGTGTTATTTTTATGAAGCATTCAAAATATTCCATTACATGAAAGTTTAACATTTGTAATGTGAACTGGAGAGTTATATATTGTTAACCCTTAAACGGTGGCTGTCATTGATTAATACTACTGTTCAACATTCCCACTGTTTAAGGGTTAAAATAATAAGTTGTCCTAATAAAGTCAGAAAGCCAATTACATTTTCTACACTAATAGGTCATGTTTTATTTATATTTTTAATAATTCACTGTATCTTTGTTTTAGAAGTTGCTAATTTCCTATGATTTGAATAATGAACTGATATGCAAAGTAAGCATTTATAATGTCATCATCTGTCCCCAGAAAGTTTGAGGGGAGATAATACTAAAATTCTGTGTTAGGTCCCTGCAGTGCATAGAGCAAAGATCATCTATTGTGCAGCTTTGCAAATGGAGTAACAAACTGACTAAATTAAAATATTCTTAAACCTACAGAATTCTCTTTTTGTGATTGAAATTTGCTTTTGACATTAGTTAAACATGCATTTTAATTGTTTTAGGAAAGACATCACCTGTCAAAGTGGAAGTAGGGTTGCAATTGCATGTCGAGAATTTCGTAGTAACTTCTGTTGTATTCACAACTATATTAGATAATCTTTTAAAATATATAATTTTCTGATGGCTTTATCTTATTGATAATTATGAAAATATTTAGCTGATATTCATCATAAGAAATATATCTATTATTCTTAATTACAAAAGACAACAATAATATTCAGTTTTCTGCTCTGATTTCTTCTGATTTTTCCAGAAAATTTTATGTTTAAACTTTATAAATATCCACTTACTCCAGTCATAGTGAAGCACTCTCACCCTTCAAGAAATTAATTCACGTGTTTCTTTAAAACAAACTTAGCATATGTGAATTCATTATAAAGTCGGCCCAGCATGGCCAGGTGGGTTAAGGCATTCGACTCGTAATCTGAGGGTTGCAAGTTCAAATCCCCCTTGCACCAAACATGCTCACTCTGTCAGCTGTGGGGGTATTATAATGTTAAGGTCAATCCTACTATTCATTGGTAAAAGTAGCCCAAGAGTTGGCAGTGGGTGGATATGACTAGCTGCTTTCCCTCTAGTCTTACACTGCTAAATTAGGGACGGCTAGCACAGATAGCCCTCTTGTAGCTTTGCACGAAATTTGAAAACAAACAAATTATAAAGTCAGTATGTATTTATCAATGAACAAATTAATTCTTTACTTAGTCGTGTATTTCCAAACATTATGGCAAGTTTGTAAATGTTGATAATTAAATTAGGAAATTCATCATAAATTTATTACTACATAAAGTAACGTAATACACTGTTTCTCAACACATCTGTAAATCTCATGAACTGGGCCAGTTTACCATTATTGTAATTTCTTATAAAAGTAAGATGTTATGATCTTACAGAGTGTGGTGCATGGAGTCTGGCTGGAGAACTTCAAGGAAGAATTATTGGAGGTAGCAGTGCTCCAGATGGACAATGGCCATCTGTAGGCTTAGTTGTAAACAAAAATGACAACAACACTGTTTGCACAGTTAGTGTCCTTTCTCCACGGTGGTTGGTCACATCTGCTTCATGTGTTGAACACAGGTAAATAACACAGTTTGTATATGTAGTGTACTTTCTCCACAGAGAAGAAACTGAGTTAGTGAAAGTAAATAAAAAAAAGCTAAATATTTTTCGTAACTTATTAATAAGTTACTAATTTTTTTTATGTAATTAATATATAATAATTACTAACTGGTGTTAATCCTATGTTTCACATACATATCTACTACTGTTTTCAGAATGACCTTGAGAACGGCTGCTTTTATGTTGATTGTGGCTAAGATACTGTTTTAAGTCTTGGTAGAAAGGCTGAGGTTTTGTCTGAGGTTCCCTCTATCAGTACTGTTATCAACTAACTTAAAGCTTTGAAGAGGGTTAGCTGAGTGTGTTATCAGTTTATTGGATGTAGAAGGAATCTTTGATTGTTTCTTTTCTTTTTGTGTGCAACTGTATCCTACTATTTTAATATTACTCTATTGTATGTTTTTTGTCTCTGACACAATCATTTATTGTAAATAGGGATGTAGCAGCAACGTTTTACCCTTCTGTTTATACAAAGTATCAAATGTATTGTTGACGACCAAAGTTTTGACATTATTATTAGTGGATAATACAATTAAAAGAAAAAAATCTCTAAGTTTGGTTCAAAAACATTTTTTAAGTTAGGATAGAATTAACAATAGTATCTGAATTGTGTAATTACATCCCACACAATTAGGAGAGAAGCTTGAGTAATATGGCACCCATCAATATTAGGAAGGAGATTGTTACTGTAAGTCAAAACATGAAATGATCTTAACATAATGACTTGCTGGTTCAGTGTATGAACAATAACATTCTTACTGGTGCACTCTACCAGGTTAACTTACTTTTACTGATGGTCCACATTAACAAGGGTTTGAAAATGGGTTTTTGTTTTCCTTTGAACATTCAGGTGGTTTGGTGTTTACTAGCTGTGATTGTTTTTTGTAGTGACTTCTGAGAACTTTTCTCACTGTGTGCTATTAACACATCCTGTATTGCTATTCTGTCTTCATAGCATCTTGCATCAAATCTTGTTTGTTCTCAGAAATAGGCTGTCTACTACACTCACCTTGACATGGTGGATTGTAAAACTAAAAGTAACAGGATAACCATGAAGAACGGGTGAACCTACAAAATTGTAGCTACTTGTACCACACATACCTCACTATTTTTTTTCATACGTATATTTAAATGTATTGTTTTCAAAACAAAGGATGTATATTACATTGTTAAAAGATAAGTTTCATAAAAACCAGAATCCTGTAAAGCAACATTTATTTTTCAGTAACCTTTCTGTCTGGGAATTTGTTGGAAGTATGCACCTAACTAGCACAGATAAGCAGAGTTACCTGGTGAAAAGAACTGTCTTTCATCCTAATTTTAAACACACTGGCTCGTTTAGTAATTTTGATATTGTTCTGCTTGAACTTGAAACTGCTGTACCATTTGATCACTACACTGGTGCTATATGTTTGCCAGAAAAGAACATTCAACCACGTCAGCTCTGTGTAAGTGCAGACTGGAATCAGAAAAAAGACCAAGGTAAGAGGTACCACCAATCAAAGATTCTAAAGGGCTTAGTGATGGTTGCTAGTTTAAGAACAGAAAGTTATGTCATTAAGAGTTATGATTTCAAGTTATTTATATTTGCAGTTTAAAGTGTAAAGAAAGATTTAGATTATCAAATACATAAAATAGTAAGTTTAAAGTTCATTTTGAAGAAGAGAGACAGGACCATAAAAACTACATGTACATTTCCCAAACCAGATTTATGAATAAAATAATAAACCCGTTTCAGAAACTGTTGGTTTCTGTATTAACTGTTGGTTAATATTGGCCTTTGAATAGTAAAGATGTGAACTATTTTCACTGATATTTTAATGAACTTTAGTTGTCTGCAGTACACTCCTCGAGATAATTTTTGCTGTGATTAGTATGGTGCTGATCATGTATTGCTTCTATCAGTATCTTCCATTGGTGGTCAGTAATTCATTATCACAGACAAGCATCTTTGAGTTAGTTTATTTAGCTTGATTGAACCATTTATAAAAGTTTGAATGTTATTCTGTATTTGTCCACAAGAAAGTCCTACAAAAATAAGTACACACAATTTACACATTTATTAATTATCTTAATTCTTTGTATGGTTCCTGAAAGTCTTGCACTTCTGGTTGTAGCACTGTCCCACATATTACTTGTGGAACTGGATTCATACAATGAAATTTCTAGGTGTAACAGCTTTCTTTAAACAATCTATTTTTGTAACCTTCTTGGAGTGACTGAATTTTTTTATCCTGTTTTGTACAGAAAAGTATCTTTCACAATCAGTGCTTGTTTCACAAAAGTATGAAGATATTCAACACAATTTTGATGTGTTACAAAATTGCGGTTTTACACGTGGCAAAACGACAAAAGTATATTTAATAAAAGAATAGAGGTTTAAACTGTACATATAAGGAATTTCTAACTTATAGGTGAGCAGAGGCTGTAAAACTAGTATTAACATAGGGAAGTTACTGAGAAGTGATTTAAATAAAAAACAAAACAGTCAGTTAGAATTGGTGTGTTGCTCTCAGGACATTCATAATTGCAATTTTTCATAAGTTTTATGTATGGTCAGTATCTAGTTATAGTTTGTTTTATTTTCAAGCATGTGGAGAAATAGCTAATTGCACAATGTGCAACCAGTAAGTTCGGCAATTAGTGATAGTATTAGGTTGTTCAGAAATAAATGTCGGAATTCTCACAATGAAAGTTAGAAGCTGAATATTAAGTAACTTATCATTGGTTGGTTAGTTGGTTGGTTTAATTTAATGTTTGTTGTTTACAAGGTGTCATAATTGTCTGCTGTTTCAACTCTACTCAGAATAAGTTCTGCAACCCCCAAGGCAGCATGGACAAGAAGGGCTTTTATCTGATTTTCCTCTATGACTTCAAACTTGGACAAAAAGCTGTCAAAACTACATGGAACATCAACCAGGCATTCAGCCACGGGTTTATTACTGAATGTACAGTTCAGCATTGGTTCCAAAGGTTTCGACAGGGAGATGAAAATCTTGAAGACCACGAAGGTTAGGGTGGAAAGAAGCCATCCCTAGATGAAAACACATTCAGGGAAGCAGTTGAGACAGACCCTTGCACAACAATACGTGAGCTTGCAGAAAATCTAGGCACAAGCAAATCACGCATTGCCAACCACCTGAGTGTGATTGGAAAGATGAAAAAGTTGGATAAGTGGGTTCCACATGAGCTGAAAAAAGATCAACAAGCACGGCATTATGAGACCTGTCAAGGATGATACTTCAAAAATTGAATGAATTGTGAATCAAGGTTCATCCATCTTATTCCCCAGACCTTTCCTATGCAGTTTTTCATTTTTTCAAGTACTTTGACAACTTTTTGAACAACAAACGCTTTCAAAACTAGGCAGCTGCAGAAGAAGCTTTCAGGGAGTTCACTGACCATAGAAATTCTGATTTCTACAGCAGGGGTATAAACAGCATTGTGTGAAAACACATTGGCAAAAGTGTGTTGAAACAAATGGTGTTTACTTTGATTAAAGCATGTTTTACAACACCAGTTTATACTTTTCCAAACTTTGCAGTTCAAAAACAACATTTATTTCTGGACAGCCTAATACATTTGTAACTGATACATGTT
>NC_134827.1:37275728-37342053 GCF_004210375.1 Tachypleus tridentatus | reverse complement strand
AATACTGTGGAAAATCGTCAAAATAATGTATTTATATACCGGGTGTTCGAAAAGTCACTGTACACTTATGTATTTATTAACAGAGAAAACTGCACAGTGACTTTCCGAACACTTTCCGAATCTTAGTTCTAGTTTTCTTTTCAATTTACGTTTCAATTTTTTTTATTTTTATAAATAAAAAGGCGGGACTAAAG
Organism: Tachypleus tridentatus; assembly: GCF_004210375.1. Classification (NCBI taxonomy): domain Eukaryota; kingdom Metazoa; phylum Arthropoda; class Merostomata; order Xiphosura; family Limulidae; genus Tachypleus; species Tachypleus tridentatus. The sequence continues at coordinate 37,341,859 of NC_134827.1, read as the reverse complement.
CTAACACTTTGCTTGTGTAACGTATATTTCTGTAAGAAATAACGAAGCACCGCCTTTCTCGAACGTAAAGTCATAAATCTTTGTCGTTTTTGGTTTTTTTTTATAAGTCTTAACATTAGCACTTTTGTAAAATTATCACAATCTTTCTTACGTGTTTGTTCGCTCTACAAAACTACTGGTTTTGTTTGCCTTCTTGTTTGGACTCACAAAGCTACTGGTTTTCTGACACTGACGTACTTTTCATTTATCACCATACAGGAAAGGTTTATCAGAACAGTGAAACATTCTCCGTCGGTTCTCATGGAACAGACGGCGGACAACCTGGTTAAATATATCGAAGAAAATAAAACAGTTTTCTTCCACAAGCATAATTATATTTGTTTCTTTTTAACTTAGAAAACATGGAGTTTTATACTTCCATCAGGTGGAGCTTTGCATCTTGTTTACTCAATAATGTGTGTGTGTTTTTCTTAGAGCAGAGCCACATCGGGCTATCTGCTGAGCCCAACGAGGGGAATCGAACCCCCTGATTTTAGCGTTGTAAATCCGTAGACTTACCGCTGTACTAGAGGGGGACTTACCCATTAATACGGTTGATAAAGAGAACAATAATCTTAAAATTGTATTAATGAAGAACCAATAAAAACTGGCTATAACCACGGAAAAAGTCAGCTACGAAGTTTTACGAAAAACTTAGTAAACTTAAATTTCCAACCTCGGGCCCAAAACCATGTGAAGATGGAATAAGGTTTAATTTAATTACTTTAAAACAGTTAGAAAATATGAGAGTAAAATGTAAATACAAGTTTGTGGAAAACTTAACAGCAGAAAATTACAACATTTCAATAGATTCAAATATTGTTTTTTTAAATCTACTTTACCACGTTCTAAAAACTTCTATATCTATTTTTATCTACTTTACCACGTTCTAAAAACTTCTATATCTATTTTTATCAGTGTTTGGAATATTAGAGAGCTTCTTTTAAAGGATTAACAATATTATATGTACATGCAATAAACATTAAACAATATTGAAACAACACCAAGCTGTGCCTAAAATAAACATTAAACAATACTCAAGCAATGACCCGAAACAAACGTTAAACAATATTGAAACAATACCAAGCCGTACCCAAAACAAACATTAAACAATACTCAAACAATGCCACTGTACCCGAAAAAATCATTAAACAATACTCAAACAATGCCACTGTACCCGAAACAAACATTAAACAATACTCAAACAATGCCAAGCTGTACCCGAAACAAACATTAAACAATACTCAAACAATGCCACTGTACCCGAAACAAACATTAAACAATACTCAAACAATACCAAGCTGTACCCGAAACAAACATTAAACAATACTCAAACAATGCCACTGTACCCGAAACAAACATTAAACAATACTCAAAACAATGCCACTGTATCTGAAACGTTAAACCATATTAAATGTTAAGCTGGCGAAGAATTATTAATTAATTAATAAAATACATGATATTATATCATATTTCGAATAATAATTTAAATTACACAATCCGGCCAACAACAGAATGCATTAAGAGTAGCACTTTTCTCATAATATTTTATCTTCACAGCATCTGTTACATGAGAGACAATACTCAATTTATGATACCTCCAGGTCGGATGAATTACGTTATATATTATGAAAGTTATGACCTTTACTCTGTACGTACTTGATTCTGTTTTTGCCTCTCAGCTCAAAGTGTTGTTCCAAAACAAAATAATTTCTTTTACAGCAGAACGCTGGCTCTTACTTTTTAGCAACGTCACATAGTACTATGTAAAACTTCATAATGTTTTTTAGACGTACACTAATTTCTTTTTGTTTTAAATTACTCAGAATGTAGTTTTATAGGTGGCTGGTTACGTTAACGTATTTTCCATGCGCCGTTGAAACGGCGACATATATTTATCGGAACAGGTATGTAAGTAGCACGTTTTAAATTCATGAATTTATTTTCTGACTTGTAGGGAAACAGTTTAAAATAATTTCGACTATTTTAATATTTGACAAAAAGAAACATTTCGGTTTTCTCTTTAAAACTGATTTCTATATATATCCAGCATTTACACACTATCACGACAGTTCAAATTGATTTTCGTTCATCTCCGACGTTTAATAAAGTTACGCGAAAGACACGGCGATCTCACGTAGGTGGCGTCTCTGTGCCGCGGGTAAAGACTGTCAGAAGGCGTTCAACCTTCTCAAGGGGTTGTTCGGAGGGTAAGAGCTGTCTCTGGTCGAGACGTGATCTAGACGTCCAGATAACGGCATCTTGATATGAAAGGTTCGTGGCTTGTTTACCAGATGCAGATGGGTTTTATTTCTATTGATGTGTTTCTCTTGTGTTTTCAAGCCTGTTTCAAGTACAGCGTCTATCTTAATGTTGAACTTAAGGTTTTCCCGTGGGAGTAATTCAAATTTTATTCAAGTTTCTGAAGCTTCAACGCCATCAGCAAAAATAACAAAACAAAATGGTTGGATTATTGTTAAAAGGTATTGTTGTTTTAGGCTAAGATGGCCCAATGAATTCAGAGGGGTAAAAGTTTGGTTATATTGTTATCAGGCTTAGTGTTACCGAACCCAATTTAATCCAAGAAGGTAAATCTTCAATCTTTTATATCAGGCGTTATTTTAAATAACATAAGTGAATATGTAAAGAAAAGTTATTTTCCGTTAAATTTAGGCTTAACGTTAGTGAGACTTGTATTACTTCACGAAGTTGTGTTATATTGACCAATCACGTGTAAACACGTCAGTTTCATAGAACTCTCTTCCATGATAACCTAAAAGTCACATTTGTGTCGACATTCTTATTGAAGATTACCATATGTACACATATGTATCTATTGTCCGTAAGTGAACTGTATAAAACGTTGTAATTAAATAAGTGAAACTGCAGTTCTAGTATCTACAGTGATAGTTTCCGTAACTGTTATTTTATTAGTTTTTGCTGACTAGTACGGTATACAGGCATTAATCACTAGTTTATGATTTTCGTGTTATTATAAAACCAAGTCGTCATCAAAACAGCAAGGAAGTCTACAGTATTTCTATCTGTCCACTTAAATGACAATGGTGAAAATTTTCCAGATAAGTACAGGTGTAAGTGTGAAACTTTAGAGATTGCTGTAATCTGTGTTTGTGTTATGAGGAACATTCCGTTAATAACACTTACGGCTTGAACTTTTGTTCGGTTATTCAAAGCCTCCTGTTCGATTTCTCAGCACCTGTGTTCTATCCCTTCTTCTGACCTACGTGGGAATGAAGAGGCAGAACGTTAGGACCTTATCTCTCATTGTGTGCACTTTCACTTACCTCTTGGTCGGGGCCGCCATCTTTGATGCGCTAGAATCGGACAACGAGGTCGAACAGCGCGAGGCGCTCCAGCACGTGGAGGGTATTCTGCTTACAAAATACAACGTTAGCAAGGAGGACTACAGAATATGGTTGACGGTGATGATAAAGAGTGTACCACACAAGTCTGGAATACAGTGGAAATTCGCTGGGGCGTTTTACTTTGCAACCACGGTTTTGACGACCATAGGTAAGACTTTATGTCGAAACGTTAGTGTTTTAATTTTTACCAACACAACTCTATCTATCGCAAATAAATTATGAATTATTCGAAAGGTAGAACACTTAGTTAAACAGGGGTCATCTGTATATCTTATAAAACTAGTTTGTTTTGATATAACTTTTTTATAAAATCAAACTGCGATAGGAGGTTACGATTACTTCGTACCAATATTTCGTGTCAAAAAGTCCGGTCGTTCATAATGTTTGACATTTTTATCTTCACCCTTAATATGGGAAAGTGCTGTTGTTAATAGGGTTTAATATATCGATGCACCCCCCACTTTCGCAACAGCCTTTTTATATATTTGATATTTCTATCTTACCTCTCAATACGGTGAAGCGCCATCACATAGAGTGTTAGATATCATAATCACACCAATGTATACGTTTCATACAACTGTCACCAATAATCATACCATTATATACATTTCATATCACTGTTACCAATAATCACACCACTATATAAGTTTCATATCTTCGTTATCAACAGTTTCAGATATCCTAGAATGAATGACCTGTCGTCTACGTCAACTTCGAATGAGATTTACAAGTAACCAACTTAGGCCTAAAAACGAATGACATCCTACTTTGAGTAAATCATACAGTTCCTTTAGTTGTAACCTTTGAACTGAAATCACTCCTTCTTTTGTGTTAAGAATGAGTGTTATATGAAGACCCGTAATCAGTGTTGTTATTTTAAGCCCCTGCAGAAGTGTTTGTTTCTTGTAGCTCAACCGTTCGACGGTCAAAACAAACATCAGCTGGAACGTTTAAAACCCTTAACTTGAAGCCTAAATTACGTAAACACCATACTAGAACATGTCAATATCCATAAATCACTTCACTGGAATATTGATTACAGCTTTTAACGTCTGTTCAAAACCTATTAAATTTGCTTTAAACATGACAGTCATAATTCTTCTGATTTATGCCCGTAACCCAGTGGATCAGCAGTAAATATGTCGCCTAACGACGCTAAAAGTTGGGTTTCAGTACCCGCGGTGGGCAAAGATAACCTTACACGTTACAAACCGCTCTGCTTGCAGAATTGTGGACTTATAAAACTAGAAGTGATACCAGATCTGACTACAACTGGTCAAGGTTCGTCCTTCAGCTGACCAGTGGAAATGATTTCAGTTTTAGATTTAAGACTTGGGAATTCGTTAATTATAATCAAACCGAACTTCCAATGTATAAAGGGACGGGGGCTATAATTTGTAGAAATTGTGATTATAAGAGCGTACAACTTAGCAGGCTTACTGTACGTTCGTTTAGGTCATGTTTTATGTGTCAACAGAGAACCAATGGAAACGTCTTGTGACAATTCGTTAAATAAAACCATAGAATCGTTATGTGCCTCATAAATTCTGATCCTATAGAAAACCAATCGTTCTAAAGGTATGACAGTGAGAATACTCTGTTTCTATACTCACTCTGTGAGATGTAAAGTGTTAAAATTCTGGTTCTAGTACATTCATTTTGTTGCTTACTATTTTCACACAAGGTGTCCATAAATCCAACCATCCTTTACAATCGAGATCGACTCCATCGAAGTCAGGAACGTAAGGTGTTTGACTTCCCTTCAGCCATGGGGGCGTTATAATGTGACAGCCAACGGTCAGTCCCACTTTTTGTTGGTAAAAGAGTAGCCCAACTACTGGCGTTGGGTGGAGAGAAACAGTATTTGACAATTACACACACACACACACACACACACACACACACACACATATATATATATATATATATATATATATATATATATATATATAACGCATGTGCGACAGAAGGTTTGATAAAAGAAGCAAGACGAATAGTACCATGGTGCTCTAAATCTATCACAAGCTGAAAGTACGGTTATAAGTGTTTTGTCAGACTTTAGACCTCCACGTATTCGTGTGATCTGATAAGAAGATTGGTGTACGTTTACTTTTCATGGGTACATTCTGAGCAACCAAAAATATACCGTAGATATAAATCAGTAGTTCAACATAATAAAACACCACCTGTTGAACCTAGCAATGCATAGATATCGATATAACAGAATACCTGTTGAACCTAGCATGGCAGAGATGTCGATATAACAGAATACCTGTTGAACCTAGCAGGGCAGAGATGTCGATATAACAGAATACCTGTTGAACCTAGCAGGGCAGAGATGTCGATATAACAGAATACCTGTTGAACCTAGCAGGGCAGAGATGTCGATATAACAGAATACCTGTTGAACCTAGCAGGGCAGAGAGATATTAATTTTACACAGTTCATGTTGAGCGTGGAAAGTCAATGTGTAAACATCACATAAGCCGTCTATGGTGAAGTTTATATTTTAATACAAAGTGAAACTTTGAATGTCCGTTTATATGTTTTATTATATCAAAAACTGAAATGCTATATTGATTTATTAAAGTAAATATATATTATAGATGACCAACCTCGTTAAAGCGAGTGACCGTTATGTAACATAGTGGAAGCCTTAGTCTGGAAATACGCGTTCTTCGAGACTGTGATATCTACCTTGGTTAAACAAGTCACGATATATGGAACCGTGAATACGAGTTCTTGACATGCAACTCTTTATGTCTATAATACAATGGAGCAAAGACAGTCTCAGCTACTCTTTCAGAATAAATAATCAAAAATAACCTTACAGTTCGAGTCACAGAAACTGAGAAACGTGTTGGCCTCGAAAACCCGTAGTTAACCTGATTTTATAAACAATGAGACAAAATAATAGTGTCACTTTCCAGTAGCCCTCTAGTGGCACAGCGGTATGACTTACAAGGCTAGAAATCTGATTTTGATACCTGTGGTGGGCAGAGCACAGATAACCCATTGTGCAGCTTTGTGATTAATTCCACACAAAGAAACAAACACTTTGGAGTAATTAGCACACGGTTCGATATTGGAATAATATAAAAGTAATGAGAAACGAAAGTACATGTTTGTGCGCAAGTACCTTCCAACTAGGGAAATTTGTTACACCTAATATGGTGAGATTTTCCATTTGGTTCGTCGGTTGTTTGTTCGCGAGTTGTCACTTCACTAAAATGCTATAAAAAAACTCTAACTACCATAAACTTGATACCATTGAATGATGTACTATTACTTGAAGCAGCTTTTGTAATTCATGGGGTCAAGGGTCAAAATAGTTTTGACCCGGCATGACCAGCGGTTAGGACGATCGACTCGTAATCTGAGGGTTTCAAGTTCGAATCTCAATCACACCAAACACGCTCGCCCTTTCAGCCGTGTGAGCGTTATAATGTGACGGTGAATCAAATTATTCGTTGGTAAAAGAGCAGCCCAAAAGTTGGCGGTGGATGGTGAGGTCTAGCTGCCTTCCCTCTAGTCTTTCGCTGTTAAATAGGAACGGCTAGCGTAGATAGCCCTCTTGTAGCTTTGCGCGAATTAAAAAAACAAAATTAAAAAATTATTTTACAAAGTGATAGTTCGAGAAGAAGGAAGTTTTCTAGAAGCAACATTAGTTTGTAGTCGGTCTGATGGATCTGACGACATCGTGTGTCAAATGTCAATAGTCTGAGATTCTAGGTCATCTGATACAGCTTACGCACGTTAGTTTTATGTCTTACTTATAACGTAATGTGAAGTCTTTGAAAATACGTATTATTGTAGTAACTTAAAATTCTCAAACCCAACACTGTTGTAAGGTGTTCTTTTGTGTTTTTTGGTAAAATTAACACCAAGTGTGATCCATGTAACGATAACAGATTAACTTTTTTTCTCATGTTTGCTACGGGATACTTTACTTGTAGGCCTAACTTCACAAACATCATTCTGAAAACGAATTCTGCAATTAGTGGTATGCCTAGCTTATAAATAAACTTGTTAAATTTCCTCTCACTAATAGATAGGTAACACGTTAGCTAATTTATTTGTTTATATTACTAATTGAATCAAAGAACCAAAAACTTGCGTGTGTGTATAATGGAGTAAGTAACTTACTAACTCACTGCTTCATCAAATATGGCACATAAACTATACTATTACGTCTACGTATTTTATAAAACGTCTAAAACCTTCATTTTCATAAAATTTCTAGATGTTGGGTCATGCGCCCTCTACCAAACAAATATCTAAACTTAAATAGTATAATACAATATTTTTTTCTTCTTTTATACAACATTATACAGAACTTCATAAGTCCACATAAGTCATTCAGTATGGATATTATACGGAGAAGGAAAACATTCTTAAAAGTTTTATTAATATAAAGAACCCAAACCCTTTAAAAACAATGTAATAATATGGGGAACGTACGTAGAGTTTCAAATACAAATAAATATTAAACAAAATACACGAAAATATTCAAATAACAAATCAGAACAAGAAAGATGACATTTCGAAAGAAGTGACCACAACCACTGTTTATTGACGTTATTGTCCGACCTTTATATATCATACATACGCAAGAACAGAAGAAAACCAACAAATATCCCTGAACAACAGAGATGTAATCATAAATACGTTTCATACTTATCCTAGTGTTTGTGTGTATATATACTCTCTTCATATACAGGTACCTGTGGGATCGCTACAGGTTCTAATATTCTTGTCAGATCTGTTTGAGTTGTAAATGGATGAATGTAGTCCGGTACCTCGCAAGCAAAGGTTAATGTTTAATGGAAATAGAACTTGGGGGCTTAGAAGAGAGAACATAGTACATGTAGCCATCGATTTGTTTTCGATATAACTACTTCAAGTACTCTATTTAATGGTTTCTTGTCGTAGTTAACGCATTTTATCGTACTTGTGGACGTGGAAGGTCAAGCTAAATGGTCATTAATATCTCGTGGGTTTTTGGAGAAGTTCCAGGTAGGACTGACAACACACTGTGTTAAAAGGTTGTGTTTAAATAAACCAATATATTTGTCTTATCTCAAAATATCCTATCCGTTCATCCATCTGTCTCTTTCAGTGAATGCTAATCACGTGGATCATGTTTAGTGAGTTGGTTAGAGATTATGAGCAAACAAAACTAGAAATACTACGATTTTAACTGTTAATGGATTCTACCAAAGTTACTTTAACACCACACTTTGTCTACAATTATGCTGCATTTTACAAACTATGTGAGCTAACTGCAAGCTAGATAAATTACGTTCGTGTAGCGTGTTACGTCATATCATAATACCACAGTGACTACGATATATTTGAACTCAGTAATGCACTTAACTGAAGATAAGGCGTCATGTGTTTTAGATAACTGAACCATGTGATTACGTCATGCGTAACTTACAAGAAATGTCAATAAGCATATACCACAACCATTTACAGTTCCTGTGACATTTAAAAGGAGAAAAGACGTCAGAAGATAAAGAAGTCATAGAATATGTACATATATATATAATATACCTGTGACACCTATATATATATTGTAACTATGATGTCATACTATTCATAACACAGTAATCTCTCTTTAGATATATATAGATATATATATAGTTACCATTTAAATTAATACTATTCATAACACAGTAATCTCTCTTTAGATATATATATATATATATATATAGTTACCATTTAAATTAATACTATTCATAACACAGTAATCTCTCTTTAGATATATATATATATATATATAGTTACCATTTAAATTAATACTATTCATAACACAGTAATCTCTCTTTAGATATATATATATATAGTTACCATTTAAATTAATACTATTCATAACACAGTAATCTCTCTTTAGATATATATATATATAGTTACCATTTAAATTAATACTATTCATAACACAGTAATCTCTCTTTAGATATATATATATATATATATAGTTACCATTTAAATTAATACTATTCATAACACAGTAATCTCTCTTTAGATATATATATATATATATAGTTACCATTTAAATTAATACTATTCATAACACAGTAATCTCTCTTTAGATATATATATATATATATAGTTACCATTTAAATTAATACTATTCATAACACAGTAATCTCTCTTTAGATATATATATATATATAGTTACCATTTAAATTAATACTATTCATAACACAGTAATCTCTCTTTAGATATATATATATAGTTACCATTTAAATTAATACTATTCATAACACAGTAATCTCTCTTTAGATATATATATATATATAGTTACCATTTAAATTAATACTATTCATAACACAGTAATCTCTCTTTAGATATATATATATATAGTTACTATTTAAATTAATACTGTTCATAACACAGCCATCTCTCGTTAGATATATATATATAGTTCATATCTAAAGTAATACTGTTGATAACACAGTCATCTCTCGTTAGATATATATAGTTTATATCTAAAGTAATACTGTTGATAACACAGTCATCTCTCGTTAGATATATATATAGTTTATATCTAAAGTAATACTGCTGATAACACAGTCATCTCTCGTTACATATATATAGTTCATATCTAAAGTAATACTGTTGATAACACAGTCATCTCTCGTTTGGTATATATAGTTCATATCTAAAGTAATACTGTTGATAACACAGTCATCTCTCGTTAGATATATATAGTTCATATCTAAAGTAATACTGTTGATAACACAGTCATCTATAGTTTGGTATATATAGTTCATATCTAAAGTAATACTGTTGATAACACAGTCATCTATAGTTTGGTATATATAGTTCATATCTAAAGTAATACTGTTGATAACACAGTCATCTATAGTTTGGTATATATAGTTCATATCTAAAGTAATACTGTTGATAACACAGTCATCTATAGTTTGGTATATATAGTTCATATCTAAAGTAATACTGTTGATAACACAGTCATCTATAGTTTGGTATATATAGTTCATATCTAAAGTAATACTGTTGATAACACAGTCATCTCTCGTTTGGTATATATAGTTCATATCTAAAGTAATACTGTTGATAACACAGTCATCTCTCGTTTGGTATATATAGTTCATATCTAAAGTAATACTGTTGATAACACAGTCATCTCTCGTTTGGTATATATAGTTCATATCTAAAGTAATACTGTTGATAACACAGTCATCTCTTGGTAGATATATATAGTTCATATCTAAAGTAATAATGTTGATAACACAGTCATCTCTCGTTTGGTATACTTCATTAACCAGAAGTCTATGAATGATATGGGTATTTGTAACTGAAATATGTGGATATAATTATCCATAATTAACCACACATTAAGGTTGAAGTTGTTTAAAGCTTGTTTCCTTGGTAAAATATTAATGTAAATCATTTAGACGAAACTAAGACATGATTTGTTAGCTTTCGTATTTGTTTAATCTTTCTTTAGCTAAAAATATCATTGGTATAACCTTTTTGTTTTCTTAGTGCCTTGAATTCAGTATTTTTAACTGAATTTCTCTAGTAATAACGTTTTTCTCAGTTAGTGTGTTAAGTGAATCAATTTAGTATTTTTAACTGAATTTCTCTAGTAATAACGTTTTTCTCAGTTAGTGTGTTAAGTGAATCAATTCAGTATTTTTAACTGAATTTCTCTAGTAATAACGTTTTTCTCAGTTAGTGTGTTAAGTAAATCAATTGTGTAATTTTAACTGAATTTCTCTAGTAATAACGTTTTTCTCAGTTAGTGTGTTAAGTAAATCAATTCAGTATTTCAACTGAATTTCTCTAGTAATAACGTTTTTCTCAGTTAGTGTGTTAAGTGAATCAATTCAGTATTTTTAACTGAATTTCTCTAGTAATAACGTTTTTTTCAGTGTGTTAAGTGAATCAATTCAGTATTTTTAACTGAATTTCTCTAGTAATAACGTTTTTCTCAGTGTGTTAAGTGAATCAATACAGTATTTTTAACTGAATTTCTCTAGTAATAACGTTTTTCTCAGTTAGTGTGTGAAGTAAATCAATTGAGTATTTTTAACTGAATTTCTCTAGTAATAACGTTTTTCTCAGTTAGTGTGTTAAGTGAATCAATTCAGTATTTTAACTGAATTTCTCTAGTAATAACGTTTTTCTCAGTTACTGTGTTAAGTAAATCAATTCAGTATTTTTAACTGAATTTCTCTAGTCATAACGTTTTTCTCAGTTACTGTGTTAAGTAAATAAATTCAGTATTTTTAACTGAATTTCTCTAGTAATAACGTTTTTCTCAGTTAGTGTGTTAAGTGAATCAATTCAGTATTTTTAACTGAATTTCTCTAGTAATAACGTTTTTCTCAGTGTGTTAAGTGAATCAATTCAGTATTTTTAACTGAATTTCTCTAGTAATAACGTTTTTCTCAGTTAGTGTGTTAAGTAAATCAATTCAGTATTTTTAACAGAATTTCTCTAGTAATAACGTTTTTCTCAATTAGTGTGTTAAGTAAATCAATTGTGTAATTTTAACTGAATTTCTCTAGTAATAACGTTTTTCTCAGTTAGTGTGTTAAGTAAATCAATTGTGTATTTTTAACTGAATTTCTCTAGTAATAACGTTTTCTCAGTTAGTGTGTTAGTAAATCAATTCAGTATTTCAACTGAATTTCTCTAGTAATAACGTTTTTCTAAGTTAGTGTGTTAAGTAAATCAATTCAGTATTTCAACTGAATTTCTCTAGTAATAACGTTTTTCTCAGTTAGTGTGTTAAGTAAATCAATTCAGTATTTTTAACTGAATTTCTCTAGTAATAACGTTTTTCTCAATTAGTGTGTTAAGTGAATCAATTCAGTATTTTTAACTGAATTTCTCTAGTAATAACGTTTTTCTCAGTTAGTGTGTTAAGTAAATCAATTCAGTATTTTTAACTGAATTTCTCTAGTAATAACGTTTTTCTCAGTTAGTGTGTTAAGTAATTCAATTGTGTAATTTTAACTGAATTCTCTAGTAATAACGTTTTTCTCAGTTAGTGTGTTAAGTAAATCAATTGTGTATTTTTAACTGAATCTCTAGTAATAACGTTTTTCTCAGTTAGTGTGTTAAGTAAATCAATTCAGTATTTCAACTGAATTTCTCTAGTAATAACGTTTTTCTCAGTTAGTGTGTTAAGTAAATCAATTATGTAATTTTAACTGAATTTCTCTAGTAATAACGTTTTTCTCAGTTAGTGTGTTAAGTAAATCAATTGTGTAATTTTAACTGAATTTCTCTAGTAATAACGTTTTTCTCAGTTAGTGTGTTAAGTAAATCAATTCAGTATTTCAACTGAATTTCTCTAGTAATAACGTTTTTCTCAGTTAGTGTGTTAAGTAAATCAATTCAGTATTTTTAACTGAATTTCTCTAGTAATAACGTTTTTCTCAATTAGTGTGTTAAGTGAATCAATTCAGTATTTTTAACTGAATTTCTCTAGTAATAACGTTTTTTTCAGTGTGTTAAGTGAATCAATACAGTATTTTTAACTGAATTTCTCTAGTAATAACGTTTTTCTCAGTGTGTTAAGTGAATCAATACAGTATTTTTAACTGAATTTCTCTAGTAATAACGTTTTTCTCAGTTAGTGTGTGAAGTAAATCAATTGAGTATTTTTAACTGAATTTCTCTAGTAATAACGTTTTTCTCAGTTAGTGTGTTAAGTGAATCAATTCAGTATTTTTAACTGAATTTCTCTAGTAATAACGTTTTTCTCAGTTACTGTGTTAAGTAAATCAATTCAGTATTTTTAACTGAATTTCTCTAGTCATAACGTTTTTCTCAGTTAGTGTGTTAAGTTAATCAATTCAGTATTTTTAACTGAATTTCTCTAGTAATGACGTTTTTCTCAGTTAGTGTGTTAAGTAAATAAATTCAGTATTTTTAACTGAATTTCTCTAGTAATAACGTTTTTCTCAGTTAGTGTGTTAAGTGAATTAATTCAGTATTTTTAACTGAATTTCTCTAGTAATAACGTTTTTCTCAGTGTGTTAAGTAAATCAATTCAGTATTTTTAACTGAATTTCTCTAGTAATAACGTTTTTCTCAGTTAGAGTGTGAAGTAAATAAATTCAGTATTTTTAACTGAATTTCTCTAGTAATAACGTTTTTCTCAGTTAGTGTGTTAAGTGAATCAATTCAGTATTTTTAACTGAATTTCTCTAGTAATAACGTTTTTCTCAGTTAGTGTGTTAAGTGAATCAATTCAGTATTTTTAACTGAATTTCTCTAGTAATAACGTTTTTCTCAGTGTGTTTAAGTAAATCAATTCAGTATTTTTAACTGAATTTCTCTAGTAATAACGTTTTTCTCAGTTAGTGTGTGAAGTAAATCAATTGAGTATTTTTAACTGAATTTCTCTAGTAATAACGTTTTTCTCAGTTAGTGTGTTAAGTGAATCAATTCAGTATTTTTAACTGAATTTCTCTAGTAATAACGTTTTTCTCAGTTACTGTGTTAAGTAAATCAATTCAGTATTTTTAACTGAATTTCTCTAGTCATAACGTTTTTCTCAGTTAGTGTGTTAAGTTAATCAATTCAGTATTTTTAACTGAATTTCTCTAGTAATGACGTTTTTCTCAGTTAGTGTGTTAAGTAAATAAATTCAGTATTTTTAACTGAATTTCTCTAGTAATAACGTTTTTCTCAGTTAGTGTGTTAAGTGAATCAATTCAGTATTTTTAACTGAATTTCTCTAGTAATAACGTTTTTCTCAGTGTGTTAAGTAAATCAATTCAGTATTTTTAACTGAATTTCTCTAGTAATAACGTTTTTCTCAGTTAGAGTGTGAAGTAAATAAATTCAGTATTTTTAACTGAATTTCTCTAGTAATAACGTTTTTCTCAGTTAGTGTGTGAAGTAAATAAATTCAGTATTTTTAACTGAATTTCTCTAGTAATAACGTTTTTCTTAGTTAGTGTGTTAAGTGAATCAATTCAGTATTTTTAACTGAATTTCTCTAGTAATAACGTTTTTCTCAGTTAGTGTGTTAAGTAAATCAATTCAGTATTTTTAACTGAATTTCTCTAGTAATAACGTTTTTCTCAGTTAGTGTGTTAAGTAAATAAATTCAGTATTTTTAACTGAATTTCTCTAGTAATAACGTTTTTCTCAGTTAGTGTGTTAAGTGAATCAATTCAGTATTTTTAACTGAATTTCTCTAGTAATAACGTTTTTCTCAGTGTGTTAAGTAAATCAATTCAGTATTTTTAACTGAATTTCTCTAGTAATAACGTTTTTCTCAGTTAGAGTGTGAAGTAAATAAATTCAGTATTTTTAACTGAATTTCTCTAGTAATAACGTTTTTCTCAGTTAGTGTGTTAAGTGAATCAATTCAGTATTTTTAACTGAATTTCTCTAGTAATAACGTTTTTCTCAGTTAGTGTGTTAAGTGAATCAATTCAGTATTTTTAACTGAATTTCTCTAGTAATAACGTTTTCCTCAGTGTGTTTAAGTAAATCAATTCAGTATTTTTAACTGAATTTCTCTAGTAATAACGTTTTTCTCAGTTAGTGTGTGAAGTAAATAAATTCAGTATTTTTAACTGAATTTCTCTAGTAATAACGTTTTTCTTAGTTAGTGTGTTAAGTGAATCAATTCAGTATTTTTAATTGAATTTCTCTAGTAATAACGTTTTTCTCAGTTAGTGTGTTAAGTGAATCAATTCAGTATTTTTAACTGAATTTCTCTAGTAATAACGTTTTTCTCAGTGTGTTAAGTAAATCAATTCAGTATTTTTAACTGAATTTCTCTAGTAATAACGTTTTTCTCAGTTAGTGTGTTAAGTAAATCAATTCAGTATTTCAACTGAATTTCTCTAGTAATAACGTTTTTCTAAGTTAGTGTGTTAAGTAAATCAATTCAGTATTTCAACTGAATTTCTCTAGTAATAACGTTTTCCTCAGTTAGTGTGTTAGTAAATCAATTCAGTATTTTTAACTGAATTTCTCTAGTAATAACGGTTTTTCTCAGTTAGTGTGTTAAGTAAATCAATTCAGTATTTTTAACTGAATTTCTCTAGTAATAATCCTTTAATAAAACAGAACAGTAATAAGTTACATTATGTAATGTGATGTATTACAGCAGGATCCTATAATAAAACAGAACAGTAATAAGTTACATTATGTAATGTGATGTATTACAGCAGGATCCTATAATAAAACAGAACAGTAATAAGTTACATTGTGTAATGTGATGTATTACAGCAGGATCCTTTAATAAAACAGAACAGTAATAAGTTACATTGTGTAATGTGATGTATTACAGCAGGATCCTTTAATAAAACAGAACAGTAATAAGTTACATTATGTAATGTGATGTATTACAGCAGGATCCTTTAATAAAACAGAACAGTAATAAGTTACATTATGTAATGTGATGTATTACAGCAGGATCCTTTAATAAAACAGAACAGTAATAAGTTACATTATCTAATGTGATGTATACAGCAGGATTAATAAAACAGAACAGTAATAAGTTACATTATCTAATGTGATGCATTACAGCAGGATCCTTTAATAAAACAGAACAGTAATAAGTTACATTGTGTAATGTGATGTATTACAGCAGGATCCTTTAATAAAACAGAACAGTAATAAGTTACATTGTGTAATGTGATGTATTACAGCAGGATCCTTTAATAAAACAGAACAGTAATAAGTTACATTATGTAATGTGATGTATTACAGCAGGATCCTATAATAAAACAGAACAGTAATAAGTTACATTATGTAATGTGATGTATTACAGCAGGATCCTATAATAAAACAGAACAGTAATAAGTTACATTATGTAATGTGATGTATTACAGCAGGATCCTATAATAAAACAGAACAGTAATAAGTTACATTATGTAATGTGATGTATTACAGCAGGATCCTATAATAAAACAGAACAGTAATAAGTTACATTATGTAATGTGATGTATTACAGCAGGATCCTTTAATAAAACAGAACAGTAATAAGTTACATTATGTAATGTGATGTATTACAGCAGGATCCTTTAATAAAACAGAACAGTAATAAGTTACATTATGTAATGTGATGTATTACAGCAGGATCCTATAATAAAACAGAACAGTAATAAGTTACATTATGTAATGTGATGTATTACAGCAGGATCCTTTAATAAAACAGAACAGTAATAAGTTACATTATGTAATGTGATGTATTACAGCAGGATCCTTTAATAAAACAGAACAGTAATAAGTTACATTATGTAATGTGATGTATTACAGCAGGATCCTTTAATAAAACAGAACAGTAATAAGTTACATTATGTAATGTGATGTATTACAGCAGGATCCTTTAATAAAACAGAACAGTAATAAGTTACATTATGTAATGTGATGTATTACAGCAGGATCCTTTAATAAAACAGAACAGTAATAAGTTACATTATGTAATGTGATGTATTACAGCAGGATCCTATAATAAAACAGAACAGTAATAAGTTACATTATGTAATGTGATGTATTACAGCAGGATCCTTTAATAAAACAGAACAGTAATAAGTTACATTATGTAATGTGATGTATTACAGCAGGATCCTTTAATAAAACAGAACAGTAATAAGTTACATTATGTAATGTGATGTATTACAGCAGGATCCTTTAATAAAACAGAACAGTAATAAGTTACATTATGTAATGTGATGTATTACAGCAGGATCCTATAATAAAACAGAACAGTAATAAGTTACATTATGTAATGTGATGTATTACAGCAGGATCCTATAATAAAACAGAACAGTAATAAGTTACATTATGTAATGTGATGTATTACAGCAGGATCCTTTAATAAAACAGAACAGTAATAAGTTACATTATGTAATGTGATGTATTACAGCAGGATCCTTTAATAAAACAGAACAGTAATAAGTTACATTATGTAATGTGATGTATTACAGCAGGATCCTATAATAAAACAGAACAGTAATAAGTTACATTATGTAATGTGATGTATTACAGCAGGATCCTATAATAAAACAGAACAGTAATAAGTTACATTATGTAATGTGATGTATTACAGCAGGATCCTTTAATAAAACAGAACAGTAATAAGTTACATTATGTAATGTGATGTATTACAGCAGGATCCTATAATAAAACAGAACAGTAATAAGTTACATTATGTAATGTGATGTATTACAGCAGGATCCTTTAATAAAACAGAACAGTAATAAGTTACATTATGTAATGTGATGTATTACAGCAGGATCCTATAATAAAACAGAACAGTAATAAGTTACATTATGTAATGTGATGTATTACAGCAGGATCCTATAATAAAACAGAACAGTAATAAGTTACATTATGTAATGTGATGTATTACAGCAGGATCCTATAATAAAACAGAACAGTAATAAGTTACATTATGTAATGTGATGTATTACAGCAGGATCCTTTAATAAAACAGAACAGTAATAAGTTACATTATGTAATGTGATGTATTACAGCAGGATCCTTTAATAAAACAGAACAGTAATAAGTTACATTATGTAATGTGATGTATTACAGCAGGATCCTATAATAAAACAGAACAGTAATAAGTTACATTATGTAATGTGATGTATTACAGCAGGATCCTTTAATAAAACAGAACAGTAATAAGTTACATTATGTAATGTGATGTATTACAGCAGGATCCTATAATAAAACAGAACAGTAATAAGTTACATTATGTAATGTGATGTATTACAGCAGGATCCTATAATAAAACAGAACAGTAATAAGTTACATTATGTAATGTGATGTATTACAGCAGGATCCTATAATAAAACAGAACAGTAATAAGTTACATTATGTAATGTGATGTATTACAGCAGGATCCTATAATAAAACAGAACAGTAATAAGTTACATTATGTAATGTGATGTATTACAGCAGGATCCTATAATAAAACAGAACAGTAATAAGTTACATTATGTAATGTGATGTATTACAGCAGGATCCTATAATAAAACAGAACAGTAATAAGTTACATTATGTAATGTGATGTATTACAGCAGGATCCTTTAATAAAACAGAACAGTAATAAGTTACATTATGTAATGTGATGTATTACAGCAGGATCCTATAATAAAACAGAACAGTAATAAGTTACATTATGTAATGTGATGTATTACAGCAGGATCCTTTAATAAAACAGAACAGTAATAAGTTACATTATGTAATGTGATGTATTACAGCAGGATCCTTTAATAAAACAGAACAGTAATAAGTTACATTATGTAATGTGATGTATTACAGCAGGATCCTATAATAAAACAGAACAGTAATAAGTTACATTATGTAATGTGATGTATTACAGCAGGATCCTATAATAAAACAGAACAGTAATAAGTTACATTATGTAATGTGATGTATTACAGCAGGATCCTTTAATAAAACAGAACAGTAATAAGTTACATTATGTAATGTGATGTATTACAGCAGGATCCTTTAATAAAACAGAACAGTAATAAGTTACATTATGTAATGTGATGTATTACAGCAGGATCCTATAATAAAACAGAACAGTAATAAGTTACATTATGTAATGTGATGTATTACAGCAGGATCCTATAATAAAACAGAACAGTAATAAGTTACATTATGTAATGTGATGTATTACAGCAGGATCCTATAATAAAACAGAACAGTAATAAGTTACATTATGTAATGTGATGTATTACAGCAGGATCCTATAATAAAACAGAACAGTAATAAGTTACATTATGTAATGTGATGTATTACAGCAGGATCCTATAATAAAACAGAACAGTAATAAGTTACATTATGTAATGTGATGTATTACAGCAGGATCCTTTAATAAAACAGAACAGTAATAAGTTACATTATGTAATGTGATGTATTACAGCAGGATCCTATAATAAAACAGAACAGTAATAAGTTACATTATGTAATGTGATGTATTACAGCAGGATCCTATAATAAAACAGAACAGTAATAAGTTACATTATGTAATGTGATGTATTACAGCAGGATCCTATAATAAAACAGAACAGTAATAAGTTACATTATGTAATGTGATGTATTACAGCAGGATCCTATAATAAAACAGAACAGTAATAAGTTACATTATGTAATGTGATGTATTACAGCAGGATCCTATAATAAAACAGAACAGTAATAAGTTACATTATGTAATGTGATGTATTACAGCAGGATCCTATAATAAAACAGAACAGTAATAAGTTACATTATGTAATGTGATGTATTACAGCAGGATCCTTTAATAAAACAGAACAGTAATAAGTTACATTATGTAATGTGATGTATTACAGCAGGATCCTATAATAAAACAGAACAGTAATAAGTTACATTATGTAATGTGATGTATTACAGCAGGATCCTTTAATAAAACAGAACAGTAATAAGTTACATTATGTAATGTGATGTATTACAGCAGGTAATAAAACAGAATTAAGTTACATTATGTAATGTGATGTATTACAGCAGGATAATAAAACAGAACAGTAATAAGTTACATTATGTAATGTGATGTATTACAGCAGGATCCTTTAATAAAACAGAACAGTAATAAGTTACATTATGTAATGTGATGTATTACAGCAGGATCCTTTAATAAAACAGAACAGTAATAAGTTACATTATGTAATGTGATGTACAGCAGGATAATAAAACAGAACAGTAATAAGTTACATTATGTAATGTGATCAGCAGGATCCTTTAATAAAACAGAACAGTAATAAGTTACATTATGTAATGTGATGTATTACAGCAGGATCCTTTAATAAAACAGAACAGTAATAAGTTACATTATGTAATGTGATGTATTACAGCAGGATCCTATAATAAAACAGAACAGTAATAAGTTACATTATGTAATGTGATGTATTACAGCAGGATCCTTTAATAAAACAGAACAGTAATAAGTTACATTATGTAATGTGATGTATTACAGCAGGATCCTATAATAAAACAGAACAGTAATAAGTTACATTATGTAATGTGATGTATTACAGCAGGATCCTATAATAAAACAGAACAGTAATAAGTTACATTATGTAATGTGATGTATTACAGCAGGATCCTTTAATAAAACAGAACAGTAATAAGTTACATTATGTAATGTGATGTATTACAGCAGGATCCTTTAATAAAACAGAACAGTAATAAGTTACATTATGTAATGTGATGTATTACAGCAGGATCCTTTAATAAAACAGAACAGTAATAAGTTACATAATATGTGAGTTACAGCAGGATCCTTTAATAAAACAGAACAGTAATGTTACATTATGTAATGATATTACAGCAGGATCCTTTAATAAAACAGAACAGTAATAAGTTACATTATGTAATGTGATGTATTACAGCAGGATCCTTTAATAAAACAGAACAGTAATAAGTTACATTATGTAATGTGATGTATTACAGCAGGATCCTTTAATAAAACAGAACAGTAATAAGTTACATTATGTAATGTGATGTATTACAGCAGGATCCTATAATAAAACAGAACAGTAATAAGTTACATTATGTAATGTGATGTATTACAGCAGGATCCTTTAATAAAACAGAACAGTAATAAGTTACATTATGTAATGTGATGTATTACAGCAGGATCCTATAATAAAACAGAACAGTAATAAGTTACATTATGTAATGTGATGTACAGCAGGATCCTTTAATAAAACAGAACAGTAATAAGTTACATTATGTAATGTGATGTATCAGCAGGATCCTATAATAAAACAGAACAGTAATAAGTTACATTATGTAATGTGATGTATTACAGCAGGATCCTTTAATAAAACAGAACAGTAATAAGTTACATTATGTAATGTGATGTATTACAGCAGGATCCTTTAATAAAACAGAACAGTAATAAGTTACATTATGTAATGTGATGTATTACAGCAGGATCCTTTAATAAAACAGAACAGTAATAAGTTACATTATGTAATGTGATGTATTACAGCAGGATCCTATAATAAAACAGAACAGTAATAAGTTACATTATGTAATGTGATGTATTACAGCAGGATCCTTTAATAAAACAGAACAGTAATAAGTTACATTATGTAATGTGATGTATTACAGCAGGATCCTTTAATAAAACAGAACAGTAATAAGTTACATTATGTAATGTGATGTATTACAGCAGGATCCTTTAATAAAACAGAACAGTTACATTATGTAATGTGATGTGTACAGCAGGATCCTTTAATAAAACAGAACATAAGTTACATTATGTAATGTGATGTATTACAGCAGGATCCTTTAATAAAACAGAACAGTAATAAGTTACATTATGTAATGTGATGTATTACAGCAGGATCCTATAATAAAACAGAACAGTAATAAGTTACATTATGTAATGTGATGTATTACAGCAGGATCCTTTAATAAAACAGAACAGTAATAAGTTACATTATGTAATGTGATGTATTACAGCAGGATCCTATAATAAAACAGAACAGTAATAAGTTACATTATGTAATGTGATGTATTACAGCAGGATCCTTTAATAAAACAGAACAGTAATAAGTTACATTATGTAATGTGATGTATTACAGCAGGATCCTTTAATAAAACAGAACAGTAATAAGTTACATTATGTAATGTGATGTATTACAGCAGGATCCTTTAATAAAACAGAACAGTAATAAGTTACATTATCTAATGTGATGTATTACAGCAGGATCCTTTAATAAAACAGAACAGTAGTAAGTTACTTTATATTCACAAATTATTAATGACTCTAGAATTATCGACTTTTTCTGTGATTTACTTACGTTTCATGAGTATAAACTCAATCGTTAAACCTGATAAAGAAACAAGGATTTAGCACAAACTCTAAACATTTCCCAAACTTTGGTCTTTATTTTATATCAAGATTCTAAACAGCACACGGTTTATGTACTCAGTGAAAGTGGCACTGTCGTCGACGTTCGTACCACAACACGTGCTGGTGTAGGCACATCGCGAGTTTTAAATATTACCATATCTGATTCCTCATGGTTCTCCCTATTTGCTCGGAGGTAACTGTGAAGGTTTGTAATGGTAAAAATCAGATTACGATACCCGTGATTACCACAGAAACGATTGTCTCTTATATAACTTTGCATTTGAGACAGGGAAAACAAACACGTCTCTCGGGAAACAGCCGTTTACAGCTTGTGTCCGCTTGTTCTCTTAGGTTGGCTTTGAGGTTACCGGTTCGCTCTGTCACTGATATTTAAATTACCTGATAATAAAATATATATTAGACAAGCATATCTTATCTCTTCGTCTTTATTTTATATTACCAGATACTGTTTCTCCTGTCACGCATTCGACCCTTCATTTCCTTTTTCTTTTGGCAAACAATGTTTATTTGTTATTCAGAATTGAACCAATGGAAACATTAGGAGATAAGAAATGAACGTTCAATTGGTAGTTCCAATAAGAAATCGGCAGCGGTAATATAAATAGAGATCCAGCTCTTTTTGTTTGCGAAACGCTTGTAATGCTCCTAGTTACATTAATAGAAGTAACAAATTCGGTTTAGTTCTAGTGCTACACATGAGGTCGTTTGACAAATAAACTACTGGACAGGAAACCACATCTCCTCAGTTCTTCAAAGAAGCTTTGTTTTATCGACCCCAGCAATCACCCCCAGATAACTTGGGTGTATTTTTGTTTGTTTTTTTATGTTTTATCGATCACAGCACCCTCTTCTGACATGATTTCTGACTTACGAACACAGCATCCTGTTATAGTAAATTATCTTTACAAAAAGAAGATTTTATTTATTTTTAACTAGTCCCAGTGTGCTTGTCAAACTGTGGAAGATGGGGTGGGGGGCCTCTGACTGTCACACTTCCCAGCGCAAGTGTTTACATTTTAGTTAAAGTAATAAGAACGAGAAATGTAAGAAACTAAACCACAGATTGGCTTTGTTCACGGGGTATAACACCGTGTCTATGTTAGGAATGGCACCGCCGTGACTCAGCGATTAGTCTGAGGCGCTAAAACATCGGGTTTCAATACCAAAGGTGGCTAAAAGGAAAGTCTTAGGTCTTATAACACTTAACAATCGTTAACTCGCGTACGATGATAACTGGAGTGCCGACAAGTGTAATGGAAAAACCTCTAATCAAAACACAGCAGTAAAATAACACGTGTTTTTGTTTCTGGAGCTCCTCCTGAACTACGTAGTTCAAGGGATGAAATACACACACGGTGAAGTTGTCACTATTAATTACGTATTTCTGTAGTACACTCAGCTTACAGTTTGTCGTCATATGCGTTGGGTTTTATTTGGCATTTCCGGGTTTACAGCGATATGCATAACTTATGTGTTGAATAAAGTTTGGTATCAAATGAAAGGAAGTGAGTTTTATCTATCGTATAATAAACAAGTCTTTGCTAACACTATTACATGTGGTATCGCAGTAGGTGTTTGGTTTCATCAACGTTTAGTTCCAAAATAAAAACTACATTTGACAGAAATCACTAAAATTAACATTTGAATTTGTCTTATAACTTTAACAAATTTAAATGTATAACAACAAAATTCTGTCTCTGAACGTTTTGAGCTGTGATTTTGTTTTTAAGATGATATGAGGGACGGAGGGCGTTGGATTAAAAACACACAAACAAACAACAACGTTCTTGTGTACCCTTACAGTAAAGCTTAACGTCCTTGTGTACCCTTACAGTAAAGCTTAACGTTCTTGTGTACCCTTACAGTAAAGCTTAACGTCCTTGTGTACCCTTACAGTAAAGCTTAACGTCCTTGTGTACCCTTACAGTAAAGCTTAACGTCCTTGTGTACCCTTACAGTAACGCTTTACGTCCTTGTGTACCCTTACAGTAAAGCTTAACGTTCTTGTGTACCCTTACAGTAAAGCTTAACGTTCTTGTGTACCCTTACAGTAAAGCTTAACGTTCTTGTGTACCCTTACAGTAACGCTTAACGTCCTTGTGTACCCTTAAGTAAAGCTTAACGTCCTTGTGTACCCTTAAGTAAAGCTTAACGTCCTTGTGTACCCTTACAGTAAAGCTTAACGTCCTTGTGTACCCTTACAGTAACGCTTAACGTTCTTGTGTACCCTTACAGTAACGCTTAACGTTCTTGTGTACCCTTACAATAAAGCTTAACGTTCTTGTGTACCCTTACAGTAACAAATGGCTTCATGTTAACTTGTTTCAAACTTTCATTCATTACGTTACCCACAATATAGCCATTTCGTTTTTCTGCGTCAATCATCACAAAATACATCAGAAAAAGCGAAGTAAAACTCTGAACTCTGTCAAACACTTTCAGAGTAATGGAAGTAAAAACTCTGAACACTATAAAACACTTTCAGAAAAATGGAAGTAAAAACTCTGAACACTGTCAAACACTTTCAGAGTAATGGAAGTAAAAACTCTGAACACTATAAAATACTTTCAGAGAAATGGAAGTAAAAACTCTGAACACTGTCAAACACTTTCAGAGTAATGGAAGTAAGAACTCTGAACACTATAAAATACTTTCAGAGAAATGGGAGTAAAAACTCTGAACACTGTCAAACACTTTCAGAGTAATGGAAGTAAAAACTCTGAACACTGTCAAACACTTTCAGAGTAATGGAAGTAAGAACTCTGAACACTGTCAAACACTTTCAGAGTAATGGAACTAAGAACTCTGAACACTGTCAAACACTCTCAGAGTAATGAAAGTAAGAACTCTGAACTAAGGTAATACAGCGAATTTCGACGTGGTTAGACTGCTTTCACTTCCAACAGTGAATCAGGCCGTCTGAGTGATTATTTATTAGTGTGTAATATTCGGATTAGTTTTTAATTTGTAAAAGTTCGTCTTGTCATTAGGCCTTTCAGTTCTCCACGTTTTAATCGCGGTTTATTTTGTTGTTAGGACAACCATAAACCTCAAAATCAGCTTACCACGTGGTAGACGTTTCGTGTTTTACTCTCTCTAAAGTAATTTCAGCTCACAGGCTTATTGGCACTTTGCCAGAATTTAATCAACCACGCGGTCGTTAGGTGCTGTGTTTTGTTGTTACGAGGAAGCGCTAGGGGTTTACCACCGAACAACGTCCATGTTAAGCAAACAAGACGGGACTCCAAAACTTAATAACGAAATACTTCTAATTATGCCCCCCACTTAGTAACATTTCATTCTCACCAACACTTGAGTGTCAGTGCAGTGTTTTTGTTTGTTTTTAAACGCCACTATCGAAATATTGATTCATTTAGCGTGGGTTAGTGTACTAAATCCCATGTTCGTATCAAAGAACACACATGAATAGTCTAGATTTCAGAACCTCCAGAGATAAGAAACTAGCGATCTGATATGACACGAGAAAACTACGCCATATTTTTAATTTTAGTTTTATTTCATTTTTAACTTTGACCAAGGTATGACATTTTTTTTGTTTTCTATATGTCAACAACAGATAATTTTCATTAAGGTATACAAACTTAACCGAGAATTTCGTGTTTTATCTTTTAATCTGTTCGAATTTCTGTGTTATTTCCTTCCTTATTTGTGATTCAGATGTCAGTCAATAGTCGTGATACAAAGTAATTAATGTTTTAAATAGTATAAAAAGTTATTTTGTTTTGTAGTAAAGCAAACAGCTACACAATGTTATATGTGCTCTGTCCACCGCGGGTGTCGAAACGAGGATGGTTGCGTTGTCCGTAGACATGCCGCTGTGCCACTTGTGGGCAAAAACAGCAAGCAAAAAAAAAAAAAAAATGCAGCAAAGTTGGAAGAAACAACATTTTAATACAAAGAACATTTAAGTATCTAAGTTAAGAACAAATATTCCACACACGTGGTATTAATTGTAATTTTTTTTAACGATCTGTATGTGTTTTCGTCTAAGATGCAACTCAAACCTGAAAAATAAAAACTAAGCATCCTCTAGGAAGTGGATCAGTCAGATGACAAACTGAATCTACGTTTTTGTGATCACAATGAGAAAAAACAAAAACAACTTTAGTAATATACTTATATTTTCAATCCTAATTTTGTATAACAGTTAAAGACGAATTATTTAAGACTGCTTTAAGTATTGGTGCCCCACTCCTAAAAACACATATGGTTACTCAGCAATAAACTTTATGACTAACATTAGAATTCTAGGTTAGATCCCTGTAATTAGCACAGTGCCGATAACTTCAGAGTACGGCTTTGTTCTTAAACAAGCGAACAAAAAAAAAACGGTTGTTTAATCAACGTAAATATACACTACGGAATATCTGTAGCCTTACAGCCGTGAGGAATCAAACCTCGGATTTTAGCGTTGTAAGTCTGTCTACTCACCGCGAGACACAAATATCAGAAAAAGAACAGTCTTCAGTTTATATTTAAAATTATTTGTTTCATTACTACGCCGTGGTTAAGGCGTCTGATTCGCGATCTCAGGGTTGCGAGGTCTAATCCCTGTCACACGAAACATGCTCGCTCTTTTAACCGTAGAAGCGTTATAATATGACGGTCAATTTCGCTATTTGTTAGTAAAATAGTAAGTAGTCCGTAAGCGGGTGAAGATGACTAGCTGCCTTTCCTCTGGTCTTTCACTGCTAAATTAGGGACGGCTAGCTTTGCGCGAAATTTAAAACAAACAAACGAAAGTGTTCATATGGTTGAAAAAAGAAGTTTTAGTTTTCGAATTACCGAAATTTGTTTTGTGATTACTCTGGTAACAGATTACACGTTTCGATACTGCTCTGACTTTTCGGTTTGGTTTTTGAATTTCGCGCAAAGCTACTTGCCCTCCCTAATTTAGCAGTGTAAGACTAGAGAGAAGGAGGCTAGTCATCACCATCCACCGCCAACTCTTTGGCTACTCTTTTACCAACGAATAGTGGGATGGGCCGTTACATTATAACGCCCCCACGGATGAAAGGGCGAGAATGTTTGGTGGGACGGGGATTCGAACCCGAGATTCTCAGATTTCGAGTCGAGCGCCCTAACCACCTGGCCATGCCAGGCATTTTCTGCATTGGTAGAAATCACATAAATAACATGTACTCTTCCTCACGTCATGGCCGGATGGGTTAAGGCGTTCGATTCGTAATCCAAGAGTCACGGGTTCAAATCCCCCGGTCGCACCAGACATGCTCGCCCTTTCATCCGTGGGGGCGTTATAATGTTGCGGTAATTCCCACTATTCGTTGGTAAAAGAGTAGCCCAAGAGTTGGCGCTAAATTCAAAACAAACAAACAAACACATCTTTATATACAAAGGCAGCTCACGCACAACAACGATACGCAATATAGAATTTTCACGCGCAGCAACACTGGCTCGGCATCGCCAGGTGAATAAGGTACTCGACTCGTAATCCGAGGATCGCTAGTTCGATTCCTCGTCCTACAAAACATGCTCGCCCTTTCAGCTGTGGGGGTGTTATAATGTTACGGTCAATTCCACTATTTGTTGGTAAAAGAGTAGTCCAAGAGGTGGCGGTGATAACTAGCCGCTTTCCCTGCTAAATTAGGGATGGCTAGCGCAAATAACCCTCGTGTAGCTTTGCGCGAAATTCAAAACAAGCCAAGCAACAACATTTCTTCAACTTATGAATTTGTGAACTACTAACGTTACGTTTCTTTAATTTGCTCAATACGTATTATTTTTCTTGGACTGTTTGTCGCCGAATAGGAACAGGTTACGAACCAATGCTCCAATGCTTTCTTACGCTTTTCACTTTTTTCAGATACGTATATAATGAAAGAAGAAAAATGTCGAGCCACTAGTTGGTATGCCGTTATGTTGACCGGAAGGTCCAAGATTCGCAACGAAAAGCCGCTGTACATGCTCCGCACTTTCAAATATCAAATCAAAGTTTTATAGCGGTGAGAATTGCTGGTTAGCTGTCTTTCCTTTTGTCAGTAGCTCAAGGCTACGAAAAAAAAAATCCTTTGGTCAGTAGTTTAAGGTTAGTTATATATGACCCTAACAGAGGTCGCTGAATTGATTGTTGAATCATCATGCGCATTAGGTTGAAAAGACCAGTGCAGAACAAAAAATCAGCTGTGCCTTTCATAAGGGGTTTCAGTCCTGTTCGTAATTATATGCAGGAAAAGTGTGATTTTAACCGCGTGTTTTCAATAATGAGAAATAATACTTATCTTTTACTTGACGTGGTGGTCACAGCAAAGATAGCTTGTATAACTTTATATTTCTAAAGAATCCTTTGAGCTAAATTGTATATTTAGTTTTTAGCTGTATGTGCGTTTGTTTGTTTTTTAACGTTCAAGCGTTCACTATCAGTCAGTCTTACTGGTGATCTCTATGTCAGGAGCTTTACCACGAGACAGTCTGTCACAACTGAACCCCTTTTACACTTTAAATATAGTTGTTTGACTGTGTGGGTATTTGGGTATTGATGTTGTTAAATACCCAGGAGGGTCAGGTACATTTGACCTCTTCCTCCCTCCCGAACGATTATAGCGTCTGTCTTTAGGGTTTGTTTTTGTTTTTTTAAAGCTTTGGGCCAGAGTAAAAGTATAACATCATACTCAGGTCCATTTCAGGGCTCAGTCCATGCATGGACGAACAAGAAGTTTTTTTTTTTTTTCCATTTAATTTTTTTTTTTTTGTATTTTCATATATATATATTTTTTTTTGTATTTTTTTTTCTCCTTTTTCTCGATTGAGAGAATGCTACTACTACTTGTAGTAACACAAACACTCACACAGAAAAGAAAGTAATAATAATTATTATTATTCAATACTTGAATAATAATTCAAAAAGAGAAGAAAATAAAAATAATAATAATGATTAAAAAATGAAAATAATAATTATACAAAAATAAAAAGAAACAAGGACTAAGTGTCTAGTGCATAGTGGCCAGCTTGTGTTACATTTCTTAAATATATGTTAAAAGGGGAGAGGTATTTAGGACCATTTACATCATGTACGTGATATCTGTCGAGATCACACATTAAGTCATTTTTATGTCAATTCTTATTGAAATATTTTAGAGAATTATGCAAGAGTCTTTCAGCTATTGTATCTATGTTTGCATACTTGTGCATGAATGTGGTTGAGGTGCTACGTGGTACTTTGTATGCTGAAGTTAGTACAGAATTTTGTATACGTTGAAGTTTCTGTACATGTGTGGGTGCTATGTTAATCCAGGCAGGTGATGCATATTCTATTGTTGGTCTAATGTACGTTTTGTAGATTTTAAGTATGTTGTCTGGTGATGTTCCTTGGATTTTACCTGAAAGACTTCTTGCATAGTTTGCTCTTTTCCAGATTCGTATCAGTACATTTTTTAATATGTGGTAGCCACGTTAATTTTGAGTCATAGGTTAGACCTAGAAATTTAGCAGAAGTAGCAGTCAGTAAAAGTGATCCATTCATATAGAGTTTTGGTGGATCTTTTTTCAGCTTATTCAGTCTGCTGAATACTATGACTTGGGTTTTTGGAATATTAATTTTTATTATTATTTTTTTATTTATTATTATTATTATTATTATTTATTTTATTATTATTATTATTATTATTTATTAAATATACTAATAACAATGTTATTTCTTCAAATCCTGTTCCTCAACCCAGTTTTGGTATTTCTGAAGATACGTGAAAACTCACGTCTTCTAAAGTACGTCTTTATTTGAAAACGAAACCCACGTGTTAGAAAAACTATCCTATATATTCAGTTTCGATTTAGGTTAGACACACCTTCACATCAGGCCTAAACAGTCGGCGTTCCTTGAGCATATACTGTATTCAGAAAATATATATGCTGGTATTATATGGCTGAAATAATTCCACCAAATATACAACAATTTTATTAGAATCCCTCCTGTAAATAGGCCTTATCAGTTTAAACAACATGACCATCTTCTAAGAGTAACACTGTAAACAGGTCTCGTTTGTTTAATTAAACAACATGACCATCTTCTAAGAGTAACACTGTAAACAGGTCATGTCTGTTTACACAAAACAACCGTTTTATACAAATATTAACAAATATTATCCGTTAAAGAATATACAAACATTTTATCAGAACAGCCATATGAACATAAACATATTGGTGTGAACATGATCCATAGTCACTGAGAAAAACATATACACTGGATAGGTGATGTAAATAGAAAGTGTAATACCATTTATTTAGCCAATAAACTGACTTTATTTCATTAACTAACAGTAAAACTGTCTTCTGCAAACAATGTTCAATTTTCCAATTGTCTGAAAAACCTATACCTTTTTATTTTACAAGTGTGACAGATGAAACGTGTGATAGTGAATCTGCTCTGACGTCAGCTTGACAATCCTACCATGTCCGGTGGTGCCATAAAAATAATTGTGATTTACAATTATTTTAAACTCTCATGGAAACGATTGGTTATTTATTAGAAAGGATGGGACCAAAGGACTTGCTTAACATCTTGCAACGAATTGTTTGTAAACAACACTTAATATTAGTCAATAACAGGCCTGGGGTGTATCTCAGAACAGTTGGTATGGGTATTAACACTTTTATTGATAAGCAGAGAGCAACGTTTCGATCTTCCTAGGTCATCTTCAGGTTAAGATGAGTGGGTTTCTCGTCATCAAGAAGGCCTGGGGAATGTTGTAACTTCCTTTCCTTTTACACTAACCCTCATCTCCCAGTGGCTCAGCGATAGGCCTGTAGACTTATGGTACTAAAAGTTTGGTTTTGATACCCTTCGTAGGAAGAGCAGATATGGCCCATTGTTTAGTTTTACGCTTAAGAACAACCAATTCAAACTGTTGTTTAAACTCTTACTAGGGAGAAAAGAGGCTTATCCGTTGTCAGGCAATAAACTATATAAACTATTTTTGAAAGTTTAAAAACCAAGATAAAATGTTTGGTGTGCCTAAAACATTTAAGTTGATTCGATCGGTTTTGCTATGTTGTTTGTAAAGCTGTACAGTTTATATACGTCGTAAAATGGGATACTATAAGTTAATCAAGTGGTCTTTCAAATGTTTATACTAACTGTTCGAATGCTCGTGAATTTTCTATCAATCTGGCTTTTAGTGAAATGACTTCCGATTTTGAAGAGGGCTGGACGCATTATTAGTATAATGTATAAAACTATTAATAAGTACGTTATAAAAACATCACATAAAACCATATTTTATCAAATCTAAGTTTCCTGTTGCGTCTGCAATGTGTGGGTGTTGTTTGTTTGTTTTTTTTAAACAGGCTTTAACTTGGGTATCTCTCTGAACTTGGCGACGTTTTTTGTATAATATGAAATAATAACTATGGAGAATTAGCTCAAACAGTGTTGTCAACTCTGAATTAATAGTAAAAATGGGAAGTACACGCTATTCGATTTTTCTCTTCTTTCACGTGCTGAAGTTACTATTTTGATGGCGTCATTAACCCCAACAAACTGAACGCTGTTGATAACAGTACAAATTCTACAATATTCAGTGTAATTAGTAGTAAGGACAAAGCTACTCGTAAATGAATCCTATATCGCATCCTCATACACTTCTGACGCATTACACCACTTCTTACTTAACATTAATATTTTGTAGACTTACACCCGTCATGGGCAGAGCACAGATAGCCCATTGTGTAGGATTGTGCTTAATAACAAACAAACAAACGCTAGTATTTCAACAATTACTGGAGTAAAGTTTAATGAAATAGATATTCTTGACAAAATGGATTATTTTAATACCGTCAATATAAACTAAAGTTTAATATCATGGTAAGCAGTGCTTGGCTGGATACATTGTGCGAAGTAACTGATAATTGTGCAGTAATAACTAGTATATGAATGGATACACCTTGTGGAATGAGTTAAAACTGTCTTGTAGTAAACATTGCACGAGAGTTGAGTTCTTGTTAATCAGAGATTATGTCTAGTAATTTATATCCACGCTTCTTTGATATATAATAATCGTATAAGACACAAATAAAATAGTGTCGTTAATAAGACTTAACTGAAATAATTACTCATTCAATTGTTATCCTGGGTGAAGAAACCGTCATGGTTTCATATGGCAGAAATAATTGTTCCCAACTGTTCAGTGAAAGACGGTTAAAGGGAAGTTAATGTAAATATGTTACTAAATATATATTAACTTAAAGATTGGTGTCTCATACTGTTTCTTTCTTTCATTCTCTAGTTAAAGAGCACACGATTCCATGGTGATGTCCTTCGGGAACAAGCCTGGATTCACAGCTAATAGATTTCGACTATTTCTCCAGTAACATAGATCAGTAGAACAAAGAGCATCTAATAAATATGGTTGATGCTTTTAATAGCTCATTGAAAGAATAGTTATTCTTTTAGGAAGCTTTACAAAAATACATTCCTAGTTAGCTTTTAAACAACCTGATGAGATTATTTTTAAATGTTCTAGTAAAGAGACAGTTTTATATATATATATAGTTTAAAAACCTATTCAAAAAACAAAGTTTATGAAAGAACACTTCTCAACAATCAAATTTTCTTCATAACAGCGAATGTTTTTCTTACAGATTTATCATTTTTTATAAAGCCCTAACTTTGCAGGCTTAAAACATTAGATATTTTGAAATTAAAAAAAAAAAAAACATTCTCTGGCGCGGTAAGAACTGATAAGTACACATATTACAACGACAACTTGTAACTATATATATTACTCCATGTCATAGTGCACCACAGAAATCACGACCTATGAACTACCGAAGATTACTGTGATATAACTTCTAGGATAGTGCCAAGCATCAGTCTCAAATCCTTTAGATTAGTGTGATATGGCTTCTAGGACAGTGCCAAGCATCAGTCTCAAATCCTTTAGATTAGTGTGACATGGCTTCGAGGACAGTGCCAAGCATCAGTCTCAAATCCTTTAGATTAGTGTGACATGGCTTCGAGGACAGTGCCAAGCATCAGTCTCAAATCCTTTAGATTATTGTGACATGGCTTCGAGGACAGTGCCAAGCATCAGTCTCAAATCCTTTAGTTTAGTGTGACATAGCTTCGAGGACAGTGCCAAGCATCAGTCTCAAATCCTTCAGATTAGTGTGACATAGCTTCGAGGACAGTGCCAAGCATCAGTCTCAAATCCTTTAGATTATTGTGACATGGCTTCGAGGACATTGCCAAGCATCAGTCTCAAATCCTTTAGATTAGTGTGACATAGCTTCGAGGACAGTGCCAAGCATCAGTCTCAAATCCTTTAGATTATTGTGACATGGCTTCGAGGACATTGCCAAGCATCAGTCTCAAATCCTTTAGATTAGTGTGACATAGCTTCGAGGACAGTGCCAAGCATCAGTCTCAAATCCTTTAGATTAGTGTGACATGGCTTCGAGGACAGTGCCAAGCATCAGTCTCAAATTCTTTAGATTAGTGTGATATGGCTTCTAGGGCAGTGCCAAGCATCAGTCTTAAATCCTTTAGATTAGTGTGACATGGCTTCGAGGACAGTGCCAAGCATCAGTCTCAAATCCTTTAGATTAGTGTGACATGGCTTCGAGGACAGTGCCAACCATCAGTCTCAAATCCTTTAGATTAGTGTGATATGGCTTCTAGGGCAGTGCCAAGCATCAGTCTCAAATCCTTTAGATTAGTGTGACATGGCTTCGAGGACAGTGCCAACCATCAGTCTCAAATCCTTTAGATTAGTGTGACATAGCTTCGAGGACAGTGCCAAGCATCAGTCTCAAATCCTTTAGATTAGTGTGATATGGCTTCTAGGACAGTGCCAAGCATCAGTCTCGAATCCTTTACATTAGTGTGACATGGCT
Source organism: Tachypleus tridentatus (assembly GCF_004210375.1). Classification (NCBI taxonomy): domain Eukaryota; kingdom Metazoa; phylum Arthropoda; class Merostomata; order Xiphosura; family Limulidae; genus Tachypleus; species Tachypleus tridentatus. The sequence continues at coordinate 37,307,695 of NC_134827.1, read as the reverse complement.
TCTAGGAGAGTGCCAAGCATCAGTCTCATATCCTTTACATTAGTGTGACATGGCTTCTAGGAGAGTGCCAAGCATCAGTCTCATATCCTTTAGATTAGTGTGATATGGCTTCTAGAACAGTGCCAAGCATCAGTCTCAAATCCTTTAGATTAGTGTGACATGGCTTCTAGGACAGTGCCAAGCATCAGTCTCAAATCCTTTAGATTAGTGTGACATGGCTTCTAGGACAGTGCCAAGCATCAGTCTCAAATCCTTTAGATTAGTGTGACATGGCTTCGAGGACAGTGCCAAGCATAAGTCTAAAATCCTTTAGATTAGTGTGACATGGCTTCTAGGACAGTGCCAAGCATCAGTCTCAAATCCTTTAGATTAGTGTGACATAGCTTCGAGGACAGTACCAAGCATCAGTCTCAAATCCTTTAGGTTAGTGTGACAGGGCTTCGAGGACAGTGCCAAGCATCAGTCTCAAAGTTATAGATTAGTGTGACATGGCTTCGAGGACATTGCCAAGCATCAGTCTCAAATCCTTTAGATTAGTGTGACATGGCTTCGAGGACAGTGCCAAGCATCAGTCTCAAATCCTTTAGATTAGTGTGACATAGCTTCGAGGACAGTGCCAAGCATCAGTCTCAAATCCTTTAGATTATTGTGACATGGCTTCGAGGACATTGCCAAGCATCAGTCTCAAATCCTTTAGATTAGTGTGACATAGCTTCGAGGACAGTGCCAAGCATCAGTCTCAAATCCTTTAGATTATTGTGACATGGCTTCGAGGACATTGCCAAGCATCAGTCTCAAATCCTTTAGATTAGTGTGACATAGCTTCGAGGACAGTGCCAAGCATCAGTCTCAAATCCTTTAGATTAGTGTGACATGGCTTCGAGGACAGTGCCAAGCATCAGTCTCAAATTCTTTAGATTAGTGTGATATGGCTTCTAGGGCAGTGCCAAGCATCAGTCTTAAATCCTTTAGATTAGTGTGACATGGCTTCGAGGACAGTGCCAAGCATCAGTCTCAAATCCTTTAGATTAGTGTGACATGGCTTCGAGGACAGTGCCAACCATCAGTCTCAAATCCTTTAGATTAGTGTGATATGGCTTCTAGGGCAGTGCGAAGCATCAGTCTCAAATCCTTTAGATTAGTGTGACATGGCTTCGAGGACAGTGCCAACCATCAGTCTCAAATCCTTTAGATTAGTGTGACATAGCTTCGAGGACAGTGCCAAGCATCAGTCTCAAATCCTTTAGATTAGTGTGACATGGCTTCTAGGACAGTGCCAAGCATCAGTCTCGAATCCTTTACATTAGTGTGACATGGCTTCTAGAGAGTGCCAAGCATCAGTCTCATATCCTTTACATTAGTGTGACATGGCTTCTAGGAGAGTGCCAAGCATCAGTCTCATATCCTTTAGATTAGTGTGATATGGCTTCTAGAACAGTGCCAAGCATCAGTCTCAAATCCTTTAGATTAGTGTGACATGGCTTCTAGGACAGTGCCAAGCATCAGTCTCAAATCCTTTAGATTAGTGTGACATGGCTTCGAGGACAGTGCCAAGCATAAGTCTAAAATCCTTTAGATTAGTGTGACATGGCTTCTAGGACAGTGCCAAGCATCAGTCTCAAATCCTTTAGATTAGTGTGACATAGCTTCGAGGACAGTACCAAGCATCAGTCTAAAATCCTTTAGATTAGTGTGACATGGCTTCTAGGACAGTGCCAAGCATCAGTCTCAAATCCTTTAGATTAGTGTGACATAGCTTCGAGGACAGTACCAAGCATCAGTCTCAAATCCTTTAGGTTAGTGTGACAGGGCTTCGAGGACAGTGCCAAGCATAAGTCTAAAATCCTTTAGATTAGAGTGACATGGCTTCTAGGACAGTGCCAAGCATCAGTCTCAAATCCTTTAGATTAGTGTGACATAGCTTCGAGGACAGTGCCAAGCATCAGTCTCAAATCCTTTAGGTTAGTGTGACAGGGCTTCGAGGACAGTGCCAAGCATCAGTCTCAAATCCTTTATGAATCTTATATTTTTCGAAACAAAATTTTTAAAGGTTGAACATATTTTACCTTAGTGTATCGACAGTGAACGATACAGTGTATTTCACGCGTATTTCTCAGTTCGGTAACATGCTGACACTTCAGTAGTTCGAAATAAATTATTTTGAATTTCGCGCAAAGCTACTCGAGGGCTATCGGGCGTCCTAAAACTAGAGGTAAAACAGGCATTGTTTTATACACTGATATATACCGTATTTTAGGTTATTACTAATGTAAAAAGCACAACTTCACAACCAAGCTATTGAAGAGTTTCTATCGTAGACGTTTTTTCGAAAATAGATATTTATGTAACTATTGTATTGTTATTAATGTTTGCTGAAGTTTTCTCTCTTTTTTTTTGAAGTTTCTAATACGTTTCTTATGTCGATCGAATTTCTTAACTTGAATGCTCTCCAATAATTCACCGAGAAGTATCGAACTATCACGACCTCTGTCGGAGAATAACAGCATTGATTTTTATTTTTTATCTAAATATCCAATATCACAAACGTAAATCTTCTTTAATAACGCTTAGAAAACGCCGCAAAGTAAAAAAAAAAAATGTTTCTGAATTTCGCGCAAAGCTCCACGAGGGCTATCTGCGCTAGCCGTCCCTAATTTAGCAGTGTAAGACCAGAGAAAGGGAGGCTAGTCATCACCACCCACCGCCAACTCTTGGACTACTTTTTTACCAACGAATAGTGGGATTGACCGTAATATTATAACGCCTTCACGGTTGAAAGGGCGAGCATGTTTGGTGCGACGGGTATTCGAACCCGTAAAAAAAAGAAGAAAAACATGCAGAGAAACGTATTTATTATATTCTGACACAAACCTTTTCATCTAAATCTTACGAAGCCATCTAAATTAACTTTTATATAAAGTCGGTGTGACCTCCACTACTTCATGGTTGCAGCGGTGAGCCTGTAGATTTACGACGCTAAAAATTGGGTTTCGATACCTATGGTTGAACGAGCACAGATAGTTCATCGTGTAACTTTGCGCTTAATAACAACTAAAAACTGCAGACAGTATACTGTTTGTACTCTATGTTTAAAACAAAAAACAAATAAAAATTTAAATGCATGATTAAACTGGCCACTAGGAGGATACTGATTTCGTGCCATCTTGTTTTAATCGAATTAAAACTTTTGTTATTATGTCTCACGTGGCCGAGTTTTAGTTACATATTTTTTTTTACTCTGTTTGAGAAAAGTGAAAACAAAAATCAATATTTAGTAGTAGGGTGTAATGGTTGGGTGCTGCTTGATTTTAATAGTAGGGTGTAATGGTTGGGTGCTGCCTGATCTTAATAGTAGGGTGTAATAGTTGGGTGCTGCCTGATTTTAATAGTAGGGTGTAATGGTTGGGTGCTGCCTGATCTTAATAGTAGGGTGTAATGGTTGGGTGCTGCCTGATTTTAATAGTAGGGTGTAATGGTTTGGTGCTGCCTGATCTTAATAGTAGGGTGTAATGGTTGGGTGCTGCCTGATCTTAATAGTAGGGTGTAATGGTTGGGTGCTGCCTGATTTTAATAGTAGGGTGTAATGGTTGGGTGCTGCCTGATTTTAATAGTAGGGTGTAATGGTTGGGTGCTGCCTGATTTTAATAGTAGGGTGTAATGGTTGGGTGCTGCCTGATTTTAATAGTAGGGTGTAATGGTTGGGTGCTGCCTGATTTTAATAAAAACAAAACAATCCTTTATGACAGCGAGACGCGTTATGGCGCCAAAGCTTAAATATCGTCGTGTTAGATTAATTTCAGTTAAAATTAGGTCAACACCTGTTTACCATGACGTGCACGTGTCGTTAAACACTATATCGACATAATAATATTCAGGGCATATGGTTGTAATAACACCTCTCGTTATGAGAATGTCGTATGCAAGTTTAGTCATTTTTTGTTTTCTTTTTTTAAAGAACTTATATCAGTAATAACGATTTCCTTCTAGCTGATTACAGCCTCGATGGGTACAGATGTTTATAATGTTAGACCATAATATGTATATACAAACAAGGATTTGACAGGTAACGTCGAGAAATCGTACAAGTCATTCCAAGTATTATTCAAAAGTCCTAAAATAGCAACTTCAATCAAAACGTATTGTCTCCTAAACAGATCATATCTTGCCAGTCTCTACGTCACCTGCAGTACGAAATGAATCTTGTAAAACCGTATCAGTAGAGAATGTATAGCAGTTGGAAGACCGACAGAGTCATGTGAAAGTCTTATAACCATTACAATAAAACAAGCTAGTGTGGGAGGCGCTGTCCTATAGAATCGACTTTTTCAACGTGGTTATTAAACTGTCAATTTGGTAGAAACACAGATAATACTAAACAAACGTGGAAAGAGTATAAGATGTGCAAGCTACATATGAAAAAAATATGGGTTGTACAAGACAAACAATGACACAACACAGGATGTACAAACTAAACATAAGGAATTACGAGTTGTGCAAACCAAACATAGAAAACGTAAAGGATATGCAAGCCAAATAATGAAAACAAAATACAGGTTGTGCAAGCTAAATACGGGAGAAAAATAACGGATTGTGCGAGACAAACAAGGAAAAATACAGGTTGTGCAAAACAAACATAGAAAAAAGATGTAGGATGTGCAAGCCAATAACCCCTCCCCCCAAAAAAAAACCACCAACAACAACAACACACAAAAAACAACAACTTTAGGCTGTTTTATTTTAACCAATATTTGTTATGGGGTCCTCTTCAGTATTATAATAGGGTCGGTCATTCTGGTATTATATTTGACAATCTAATTTCGCTAGTAGTGTACTTAGGTTATAATCATAACGTCGGTAAAGCGTAAACCTGATGGTTAGGGGACACAGCTCGGAAGATGTGTGTCGCAAGTTCGAATTTGATCTTTGAATCTTCGCCCCTTCATCAGTGGGGGTGTTTTAATGTGAAAGTCAATCCCATTTTTCATTAATAAAGAGTAACCCAAGAAATAGCGGTGGGTGGTGATGACTAGCTGCCTTCCCTCTAGGCTTACACTGCTAAATTAGGGACGACTAGTGCAGATAGGCCTCGTGTAGCTTTGCGCGAAACTCAAAATAAACCAAACCAAATTACTACGTGTATCCGTGCCACATTAAGGAGGGCTAACGCAGGTAAACCTCAAGTAGCTTTGTACGAAATTCAACAAATATAGGGTAAAGCATGCTTTTTGTTGTTGTTGTTATTTAACATTGTCTACATTATATGCTGAATATATTTATTTATTTTTTTATCAAGCGCAAAGCTATTGCAATGGGCCATCTCTGCTTTGCGTACCTCAGATATCAGAATTTAATTTTTAGCGTTATAAGCCTTCAGACTTACCACTGAACCTCCAGGTGGCACTTAATTTGATTGTACTGTTATTATGATTATAAAGCAAGTGTGATTAAGTTTTGGATTTAGAACACTGCAACCCAGTTTGTTTGTAATTAAGCATAATGTTACAGAGTGGATTGATTACCTGTGTTCTGCCCACCATGGGTATCGAAACCCAGTTTTTAGCGTTGTAAATCCGCAGACAAACTTCTGTGCCATTGGACTGTCAGCGTACTAATGGTGTTCCTTTATATTTGTTTAATTTTGATTTTAGTTGCTGTATAAGTAAGGCTTCTTTGATGTTGCGTTTGTTTATATTTGTTTCCCTACTTAGTATTTGGGAGTTTTATATGGTTATGTTGTGTTTATTTCATTTGCAGTGTTCAAAAACGTGTGAAGGTTACTTTTTTTGTTCTCTTAATCTAGTTTCCATTTTTCTGCTTGTTTCTCGAAATACAGAAGTTGTGGCAGTTGTTGCATTGTATTTTATAAATTATATTGGCGTTGTGTTTGTCAGCGTAGTTTTTGCTATCTGAAGATGACCATAGAAGGTCGAAACGTTGTTCTGTACCTTATTTTAATTAAAGTTGTAATACCCGTACCAGCCCTCTTGAAAACACATACAAGAGTTCAATGTTTGTTATGTCCGGTAATACCCGTACCAGCCGTCTTGAAAACACATACAAGAGTTCAATGTTTGTTATGTCCGGTAATACCCGTACCAGCCGTCTTGAAAACACATACAAGAGTTCAATGTTTGCTATGTCCGGTAATACCCGTACCAGCCGTCTTGAGAACACATACAAGAGTTCAATGTTTGTTATGTCCGGTAATACCCGTACCAGCCGTCTTGAGAACACATACAAGAGTTCAATGTTTGTTATGTCCGGTAATACCCGTACCAGCCGTCTTGAGAACACATACAAGAGTTCAATGTTTGTTATGTCCGGTAATACCCGTACCAGCCGTCTTGAGAACACATACAAGAGTTCAATGTTTGTTATGTCCGGTAATACCCGTACCAGCCGTCTTGAAAACACATACAAGAGTTCAATGTTTGTTATGTCCGGACACTATGTTAAGTTTTACCACCATTCGCACAAAGTTACACAAAGGCTATTTTCGTTAGCCGTCCCAAAGTTAGCAGTGTAAGACGATAGGAAAGGCACCTACTAATCACCACCCACCGCCAACTCTTGGGCTACTCTTTTACCAACGAAAAGTGGGATTGATCATCATATAATAACGCCCCCACGGCTGAAAGGGCGAGCATGTTTGGTGTGACAGGGATTGGAACCCGCGGCCTTCAGATCGCTAGTCAAGCGGCCTAACCACCTGGCCATGCTGGGTCCTCTTCAGGAAATCCAAGTTCCCGATGTGATTTTCGTTTCTCCAATTGGTATATTTCAATAATAATTATGGTTTAGCCCGATAAACAATTCCTATATCCACTGTTCGCCTGATAATTCATATTTTATAATTAATGTCTTATCCATTGGTGCTAATATTAACCTTTCGAAGGTACTAATTATTTTAAAAATAAAATAAATTACACTTATTCAGAATTATAATAATATCTTAAGCACTAACAAAAACCTGTTTATTTTGACATAAGTATAATTTTTCATTTATCATCCCCAGTTTCAAATTAGCTCAAGAAAATTATAATATTTTTGCATATCAAGCTTTTCACTGAATCCGTTTGCCAAGATTTATTGATAGATATGAACTTTAATAGACATACAAAATAACTACAGCAGCTCACTTGTATTTCCTGCTATTCAAGAAAATTATTTGTCGGAATTTCTCTTCCAGAAATTAAAATATTTTGTTCATCTCAATTCCGACTCCACCTACCGTCACTCGGCTACAAACATAGTTTAAACGGTATCTGTCCTCGTGACTTCTACGACAAATCAATATTTCATCTGTACAACAGTAGCTAACTCACCCGATCGCGAAGTGTACCTGACCTCTAGTGGATTATAGAAAATGAAAATAAATTACTGATAACCTACGCTTTGGCTTACCACATTTAAGCTTCTCTACTGTTAGGTTTTATGATTTAATTAATGTATCAAATATTTACTTTTATATCACCACTTGTATTTTACCAGAACGAACTGTTATTTTATCAAAAACCCTGCTGATCTATGATTCGAATGTCCATGGTTCTCTTCCCGTTGTTTCAAAATCGCTCTCTACCCATAAGACCCGTGGATACTTTATAAAATTGACGGTAATATCCCTACTACATGATTCTAATAACCAAAATTCTTGATGGATGCTTTGAACTAGCTGCCTTCCCTCTAGTGTATTAGCTATAAATTAAAGGTGGTTAGTAGTCTTTCACAAATATCTGAATCAAACAGGCATTCAAACACGTGTTGTCAGATTATTTACATTTGTACAGACTTAAATATCTTATTTCTTCAACAAATGTCTAAGTTTAACACTACTAAACGACGCATATCGTTGTTTATATAACACCGTGTATGTGTTTAAAACATTCACTTCCAGGGTGGCCGCTTCTACAGATAGCTGATTAAAGCTGTAATCATATTGAACTATTTTCGACTTTTCAGACTTACTTTTTTAAATATTCTGAAATCTCTTTATCGTTACTTTAACTTTAAGTATATATTAATTCGTTTATCCAACTTGTCGGCCCAGTATGGCCAGGTGATAAGGGCGTTCGACTCGTAATCTGAGGGTACCGGGTTTGAATCCCTGTAACACCAAACATGCTCGCCCTTTCAGCCGTGGGTGAATTAAAGTGTGATGACCAACCCTACTATTCGTTGATAATAATAAAAAAAAAAGTAACCTAAGAGTTGACGGTCGGTGGTGATGACTAACTGTTTTCCGTCTAGTCTTACACTGCTAAATCAGGGAGAGCTTACGCAGATAGCTCACGTGTAGGTTTGCATGAAATTCAAACAAAAAAATTTTATCCAATTTGAGTTCCATTTTCACAATCAAACATTACCAGTCACGTAATGTACTCGGTCGGTACAGCTGCCAACTCTTACCTTTACTCAAACCATGGAACATCACGACAAATGTTGACGAGCGCATGACGTCATCTTCGGCATCCTCGAGTGCTGTATTTGAAGTAAAGACAAAACATAACTCGCTCCAATACTATAAGAATGTTAATAAGAATGAACCGATTAGTAAACTAGAGTGATGAATCAAACCCTAAGTACCTCTCACCTCTAGACAACATAAATAAGAAACTTACAGACCAAACAGTGCTGGACCAACTGAATCATAGACACAGATGTAGCTTTGTTTTAAAAAGTGTTTTATATGTAAAGATAAGAGTATGTGTGTGAGTGTGCGCGTGCTGAGTGAAACTGTAGTGTGACAAACACTGGAATTCCATCATGCTTAAGTGAAGCCAATGATCGTTTGTTTGTTTGTATTGAACTTCTCGCAAAGCTACACGAGAGCTATCTGCGCTAGCCGTCCCTAATTTTGCAGTGTAAGACTAGAGGGACGGCAGCTAGTCATCATCACCCACCGCCAACTCTTGGGCTACTGTTTTACCAACGAATAGTGGGATTGATCGAAATTATAACGCATTTTGGAGTGACGGCAATTCCAATCCGCGACCTCAGATTACGAGTCAAGTGCCTTAACCACCTGGCCAGAAGCTAATGAAACAATATAGAAGTTAATATTACCCCATGAACTAGACACGGTTCAAGAAAGGATATAATAATTAAAACTGTGGATAGAATGTAACATACTGTGAGTAATGGATTCAGTAACAGTGCAAACCAAATAATTTCCGAAACAGAGGAAGAGGTCAGCACTGGGCCTAACCCTGCTGGCCCAAAACATGATCCGAATACCAAGGAAAAACAAGAAAGCACTTAAAATTATTTGAAAAAATAAACAGTGGACTGACAGCTTATCTGTGAAAAAAGTTGGATACACAAAACTATTTAGTGTACGTGTTATTACTTTATTTTGTGACATAATATTTAATTTAATTTAATCAATTGTTTAAAAGTGTTAGTTGTGAGAAATTTTGTTACGTAAATCTATACGAGTCATACGTTGTTTTTGCAATTACATTGTTGTCTAGGCTTTTCTAATAATGATGACGTCACCTTACTCGAATATTTTTTTTTCTCTCGTTACGTTAAATGAATATTGTTCTGAACAGGAGTTAAGATCATTTGATAGTTACATTATCGTGCAGAGAAACGTTGTATTTGGTTTTAAAATCTTTGCTGGTTATTGTACAGTAGGTGAGAGGTTATCTTTGTATTAATTTTTCTCACTTTCTATTACCTTGCCATTTCTTAGGGGCCCGACATGGCCAGGTGGTTAAAGCACTTGACTCGTAATCCGAGGCTCGCAGTTTCGAATACCCGTCACACCAAACACGCTCGCCCTTTCAGTCGTGGGGGCGTTATTATTACGTACGGTCAATCCCACTATTCGTTGGTAAAAGAGTAGCCCAAGAGTTGGCGCTGGGTGGTGATGACTAGCTGCCTTCCCTCTACTCTTATACTGCTAAATTAGGGTCAGATAGCGCGGATAGTCTTCGAGTAGCTTTGTACGAAATTCTAAACAAACTAATCCCGGAACTGAAACAAGTTATTTAACGTTTAAAAAAACCTAACGTGGACGCTTTCCTTGTGCTCTGAGTAATCAATATTCGAACGTTACAAAAGAAGTCATATAGACATAACCATTCATAATGCTCACTTTGTGCCTACAGTTCCAGATACGATTCACTAACACTCCTTTGAATATCTCACAGAGTATATGCTTTTCCTGTTGAATTCCCTGCAAAACGTTCTATAATTTTATCTACTGTCTACTGGTATATCTGCTTCTACAATTTTTTTTTTTTTATAATATCGAATGTTTCCCGCTAGTACAGCGGTAAGTCTACGGATTTACAACGCAAAAATTATGGGTTCGATTCCACTCGGTGGGCTCAGCAGATAGCCTGATGTGGCTTTGCTAGAAGAAAAACAAACACAAATAATATCGAATATCTTGTAGCACAGTTGCCAAACAAAATATAGGGATTTTTACACGCTAGATTGCGCTGTACCCTACTTTAATTACTCACCTAACGACTAAGGTGGAAACAAACACGGATATGAAGTGACATCCAGTATAAACAAATGAATAGTTGCGCACTCTGTTATACATGTATTAAAAATTTTAAACTCGACTAATTAAATTTAACATATTCATTATTTACTTGAATAAATATCAACCACTGTCTGGGTTAGAGGTTAACGGAAAACACTAGAATGAGGGTGACAAACTATGCCACAACTAGTCGTGTTTTTAATCTCTTGTTTGTGAAGGTATTTTGGGGTATTGTAGTCTGTTAATTTTACATAACGATTTTTAAAATGTGACAAAGTAAAACACAGTTCAATACTTCTATTCACCACCAAACTTCCGTAGTTTTAGTAAAGTGAAACAAATGGTATGGAGAAAACCAAACGCCATTGTCAAGCAGTTACAGGCTTAATGGTTTGTTTTGAATTTCGCGCAAAGCTACACGAGGGCTATTTGCGCTATATGTCCCTAATTTAGCAGTCTAAGACTAAAGGGAATACAGCTAGTCATCACCGCCCTCCGCCAACTTTTAGACTACTCTTTTACCAACGAATAGTGGGATTGACCGTAACGTAATAATAACGCCCCACGGCTGAAAGGGCGAGCATGTTTGGTGTGACGGGTATTCGAACCCGCAACCCTCGGATTACGACTCGAGTGCCTCAACCACCTGGCCATACCGAGCCTACAGGTTTTTGTACCACCTAGTATGTATGATACATTTTCATGTACCAAAGTTTAAGATAAACCAAGAAACAGGAGTTCCTCTAACATTTAACTTTTTTTTTTGACAAATGAATATTTAAGCCACATTAATATATTAAATTAATAAAATTCAATATATTTTTTTCATTTTCTAAATTTCATCTACTCATTTATAAATAAAAACATTTTGAGTGTCCAAATTTTCATTTGGGTATTGCAATGTTCGAGTTTTGTCTATAAACAATATATGCTTTTTTCCTTTTTTTTTTTAGAATTTTCTACTCATTCCAAAGAAAAATAATAATTTTATTATCACAACTTGAGGGTGTATTATTCTCTTCTTGACTTTTAATGGTTCCAATTGTTTTTTGTTATTATTTTTTGCTTAACTTTCCTAACATTTGTGTGATGTCACACCAAGTAATCAGTTATATGCTAACGAAATGCAACTTTTAAAACAACTATAAAACATTTTAAATGTGATTAGGTGAGCGCAGGAATTGAACCTATAACTCATGATGTCGTTATAACTGGCCTACTGTTACCTACACTAATATCTCACAATTGCATGATATTTTCCTAAGTCACAACTTACCTGTTGACGAAGACAAAACTAATTTTTGACGTCCTACATTCAACCATTTCCGTTGAGCAATCTCACATCGATTGCTGTACTCTCAATTGTTAGGCCTAATGATCAATATATTAAGTGACCTTTTCTTCGTATATCAGAGTCGGTTACGTACAGAAAAAGCTATGAATTGTATTAGAATGTATACACTGGTCACACTATATGATAGTATCACGTAATTTTAACCAAAACTATGACCTTTCACACCTTCTTATTATAACACCTTCATGTTGTAGTGCTAAAACCTGTTCCAAAAGACAGACAAACGCACTCCCCTGGTAGCGTAAATGGAAATTTTTCTTTTATCTTACTTAATTTTAATTTAATATTATTTTATCTTTTAAATATCTTAAAGAATTTTTTCAGTCAAAAATTAGAGTATCACTTGAATGCTTTTTCCGTATGTGATATGAGAAATTTATTTCTATTGTACATTGTGAGCTGTTAAATTATACCTGTTTTAAAAAGTTTCACGGTTTGATTGGCAACAAGAAACCAACACTATTACAAGTTTAACGCGGTAACAAGTGTACCATTTTTGTTTACTGGGAAGTCACGTTTTTCTCTGCTATCATTTTGTAACAAACAACATATGTAGCTATGATAAAGTATTATAATATTTTAATTAAAAGACAAAATATACACCACACATACACACACTAAAAGTTATGTCTCCTTAATGTTCATTTTGTACCATCTTCGTCGATTATTTTGCATGCAATGACACGACGGTTGCATTTTTCAAGATTTGTTGGAACACTGTGGAAATAAACATTAATTTCACGGTTATAATTAGTAGAGTCCCATGAAATAGAGTGCTTTGGCGTCACTGTTTTCATACACAGTAACATGTGCTTACCTGAGATAAGTTTGATACATAACCTGAGTTATTATTATGAAATAGGAACAGTCGTCATCTCTACTGTGTCCTACATTTGGCTGGCACGACCTGGTGGTTAGAGCAATCTGTGGGTCATGGGTTCGAATCCCATTACCGAACATACTCGTCCCTTCAGCCGTGCGTATGCTATATTCTCATGATCATGCCCGCTATTCGTTTGTTGTTGTTTTTTTAATTTCGCACAAAGCTACACCAGGACTATCTGCGCTAGCTGTCTAATTTAGCAGTATACGACTAGAGGGAAGGTAGTTATCACCACCCACCGCCAACTCTTGGGCTACTCTTTTACCAACGAATAGTGGGATTGACCGAAACTTATGACGTCCCCACGGCTGAATGGCGAGCATGTCTGGTGTGATGGGGATTCGAACCCACGATCCTCAGATTTCGAGTCGATCGCCTTAACTACCTGGACATGCTGGGTCCTATTCGTTGGTGAAAAGAGTACCCCAAAAGTCAGTAGTGTTGACTAGCTGCTCGTATATGACTTCTAAGTTTGGGACGGCTAGCACAAACAAAGCGTGCTACATTTAATTTACTATATTAGTTTCCAGTGTGTCAACATAATTGTAACTTGTTTTTTATTTACAACAGTTGTACATTCTTCGATTCACATGACATATCGTTAAGTAGTTGTTTTAACGTTAATGATGTGGTCGAATCGGAAGTGACTTCTAAAGAAACTTCTCCGTACACGAATGTTACATCACAGAACAAAGAACACGTTACAACACTTAAAATAGGAAAGGAGATACATAATTATATCCATTTGAATGACGACGTTATTATAATGAATCATTAAACGTTACAAGTTCAAGGCCAAGTTCAGGTTTTGTACGATTGTTTTCATTAATGTATCGTAAAATGTTATTAACAATAAAATTAGTGATCGACCTTCAACTTTCAGTGATATTTTCCCCTACTTTTATCCACAGGATACGGGCACTCAACACCAGCTACGTGGGGAGGAAAAACGTTCTGCATGTTCTACGCCCTAGCGGGAATCCCGTTAGGCTTAGTTATGTTTCAGAGTATTGGTGAAAGACTCAACACCTTCGTGGCCTACCTTCTGGAGAATGCAAAACGGTGCCTCAAGATGAAGAACACGGAAGTCACAGAGACCAATCTCATCTGTCTTGTGTCCATCCTCTCTACGTTAGTGATGACCACGGGGGCAGCCGCCTTTTCTCGCTACGAACACTGGAATTATTTCGATGCCTTCTACTATTGTTTCATCACGTTGACGACGATAGGTTTTGGAGATTACGTAGCTCTACAAAAAGAAAGTGCACTCCAGAGTAAACCCGAGTACGTGGCCTTTAGTTTAGTGTTTATTCTTTTCGGCCTGTCGGTTGTGTCGGCTGCAATGAATCTTCTCGTGTTGCGATTCCTCACCATGAACACTGAGGACGAGCGTAGAGACGAAGCCGAGGCTCAAACGGCAGCCCAGGAAGCCGTGCGCTTAGAAGGAGATGTTATAACTGCAAATGGTAGTATTATTTCTGGCCGTGGACCAGGGACTTCCGATTCTGACGACATTACTTCTGTTTGCTCGTGCACTTGCTACTCACGCAGGCGGACACCGAGACGTAGGCACTCTTTACGACCTCCTAGCAACGGTAAACATCTTCCTTTGTTCCCGTTGCAAGTGTTTGGTGATTCGGACACTAGGGAAGACATTTTCAGTTCAATTAGTGTTGATGTAGATGCTAATAGTGTGTACCCACTAGACGGTTACAAACAAAAACGGTCCTCTATCTGACAAACATCCAGCTTCAGTGTTGATTACATCCACTAAAAAAACTTAAACAATTTACACAGAAAGTCTAAAGATGGGTATAGAAGCATTTCTGATACCATACTATAATATGTTATCGTTGAACTGTTAAGTTGTACTTTAGAAATTCAGAATATATAATTACAAGAACATTACATAGTTTTGTAATCGGCTGTCGCTCTTCACTGAACTCGGTTTGAGACGTTGTTTCGAACTGCAGGTATAGGTTTTCGTCTCATACGTCAATCTTTAAAAAAAAATGTTGTAAACGGCATCTGGTGTTAAACAAATGATAATGTTTTTGCGTTTTTCACGTAAAATTGCTAAGCCTTTATTTTACCCTTAATATTGGCTGTATCTCAACTGTTCCAAAAGTTCATGAAATGTAATCATTTTTTTGAAAATCTAGCAATAAATGTTTGGAATATTATTCAAAATATTAACAATAAGAAAATAATTTTGGAAAAATTTCGATGAAAAATTTGTGACTGAATATTGAATATATCGGTTTGTATTTATCATTTTTTTACAAGTTGTACAAATTTGGGCCATAATTTTTTTCCTTTGTTCTAATTACTTAAACCTATCGGACAACTCTTGTTTATTTCTTTGTTTTTCAATGTGGCGCAAAGCTACACGAGGGCTATCTGTGCTAGCCGTCCCTAATTTAGCAGTGTAAGGCTAGAGGGAAGACAGCTAGTCATCACCACCCACCGCCAACTCTTGGGGTTACTCTCTTACCAACGAATAGTGGGATTGACCGTAACACTATAACGCCCCCCTTCGGCTGAAAGAGCGAGCATGTTTGGTGCTACGAGGATTCGAACCCGCGACCCTCAGATGACGAGTCGAACGCCTTAACCCACCTGGCCATGCCGGGCTAGGACAATTCTTATTTTTCACTGTTATAGAATAACTGTTTGGGCTTTCCGATTCAAATTCACCATGTAAAATTACAAGCATCTTATTGTTACCATAGCGTAACATTACAATCAATCTGTTATTACCACGATCGTATTTTCACGACCAGTCACGTCAGTAGAGTGCACCTCACAAAACAAGGTGGCGTTTATAATAACTTATTTTTTGATTTACTAATTTATTATTATTTTCTGTATACTTTGCTTTTCAGCGTGTATATGTATGTGTTAATGTTTTGATATATTTATATTTCTAAAATATGTAAATAACATTGGGAAATATATCACACGAAATTGCAATAACAGATATTATGTGATTTCTGTTTAGCTCTTTTTAGATTGTGAGGATTTTTGAAAAAACCTTTTAATGATATTCACTAATCCTCTCGTACATGTCAACTGCTTTATAATAGAAGCGCTCCCTGTTGTCCAAACTTGAAGGAGAATCATCCTACGAAATTTCCATAAAGGAATATTCCTAAGAGGAGTGGGCTATAATTGGTTGTTGTTTTATTTCCATTCTCAATCATATGTGTGTAATCTGTTTTCAAGAGAAGTTAATAAATACCAAAGTAACAACTGATCATATAAATGATAAACCTTGGAGTTTATAAGTGATAAAACAGATTGTACGTTATTTTAACGTTGACCTTTTAGGCTAGTATTTTCCCAATATTAAATACAATATTGAGTATAGAATACTCATTGGATGTCGTAATTTTTTAATTTAATGAAATAGTTGTCACGAGAAAGATGAAAAGGACATTTCTAATACAACAAATGTTATATACTCGTATCTATATATGACAAAACAAGGGTTTTTTGAATTGAGAAAATAATGCTATTATTTTTTTTTAAATTCGAGACAATCATAACGCGGTCCTGTTAAGGATATATTCATATAATGAAAACTTCGCGGCATTTTTCTTTTCCGAGCAGCTTAGAGAAAAGTAAAAACATTGAAACATCATAAGTTTAAATTATGGAAAACACAATGATGAATATGAATTACACAGCCTCTAAAGTAAATAGGTACTTTAAAATATTTTGTTCAATAGATTAAATAAAAAATAAACAAATAATGGAAAACGGAACACTTTAATTGGTTGGTTTCTTAATTTTGCATACCCACTTGTTGCTTTTTTAAATAATTATAAATCTATTTTAAATGCTTTTCCAACTCTAATCCAGTATGAATCCTTTTAAACTTCAGATATCTTTGTTGTTAGAAAATCTACATAAATAATATTTTAAGAAACAATGTTAAAGTCAGACTTTTAACCAGAAAATTACTAGCTTACATATTATCTTAATAATTATGAATCTTTTGAATTTTTGTTTGATAATTTGTGGATTAGCACCCACCAAAACTCGTTTGTTGTAACTCTGCATCTCTTGTGATAGGAGAAGTTAAGTACAACGTGTTTCTGTGGATGGTAAGATTGACTGAATATTTTTAGTTCTATAAAATTACTTCAATGAGAAAAGTAGAATAGCTTTTTTTAATAATATCGTTAACTTCGATAATGAAACAAAAAAATTGCAAAGGTTTTGTTTTTGTTGCAATTCAACGAGCACGTCTTTTCTGTTGATTCTTCAAATTTCTTTTAGGGGTTTCATTAAGACTATATCAGACCCATTGTAGAATTTGTGACGCGTTAATATTTTCAAGGCCAGGTTCTGTATATTAGAGTTTAGTTATTTATTGTTGTTGCCTAACCTATGTTGGTTTTGTGAGGATTATAGATACAAAATAATATTGTTTAGTAGATATCTATCACTTAATTTTTTTTTATCATACTCTTGACACTTTCTGATTCATATTTTGTAATTAAAAGTTAATATTAAAAATTATTCGAAGGTCTATCTTTCTTAAATTAGCTGGGTTAAAAGATTTAGGAAAAAACGAAAAAAAACGATATGACATTTATATTTGTTTACTTTCCTCGTTCTTCTGAAATCTGACCTCTGTTGCTTCATCCTCAAAACAAACATTAACTGAGAGACTTCATGAAATGTTTATGAAATGTGTAATTTGAGTGAAGAAAGAGAAAGAATTCTGAATGACGAAGTACCTAATTTCTTTGATTCGATGAACTAAAATCCTGAACGTTGACAAATATTAACTTTTGCTAACCCTATTTAAGCACACTGACGAAACGTGTTGAAAGAAGTTACTCGATAACGTAAAGAATAGGCCTAAAACATGTTATATAAAGAATGTATAAAACGAATGTATTTCCATGTATGGTGTGTTTGATAATATATATATATATATAAACATATCCTAGAAAAGTTTATTCTTCAATAAAACGTTTTATTAAAAAATTGGGACTCAAGAACTCTTATTTATTAAAGGAATGTCAACTAAAGAATATTGTAAGCAAAAGTCCTGATCTATCAGAGCCTGGAACATTGTATCTTGTATACGTTTCTAATCGATTAAACAGTCGCTGGATAATTTAAGAGAAAACTTACTATTCTATAAACGTTCGACGATGTTTTAAGTTATGAAAACGTAATATTCAGCCAGAAGAATGTAGCGAAGTAATTCATTTAAACAGCGCACATAAACATTCCAAAGGGTTTTATGTATAAGAATTACCTCTTATCTCATGATACTATAATTAAATATTTAAAATAACGACCTCTATATTTTTGTTCTAAAGAAAAAAATTCAATCAAAAAACCTGAGAGCAAAGCAAAAATTAAAGATCGAAATATTTCAAACATTTTAGTTTATTGGAAAAATAAATGCTGTGCTTCATTGGTTTACACATATTGACGGTTGCAAAGATGGCGTGCATAAATTCTTCTCTTTCGACTGGAAATATGTAATATTAATATAAAAGTGCGACTTATAAGGTGGAAAAATAATAGAAACGATATTTTAAAACAAATTTTCAGGTTTCTTGGTTGTATGGGCCGGCATGGCCAGATAGATAAGACACTCAACTCGTAATCTGAGGGTTGCAGTTTCGAACACCCGTCACACCAAATATGCTCGCTTTTCCAGCTGTGGGGACGTTATAATGTGACGGTCAATCCCACTCTTCGTTGATAAAAGAGTTAGCGATGGGTGGTGATGACTAATTGCCTTTTTACGAATCGAGTGCCTTATCCACCTGGCCATGCCGGGACCAAGAGTTAATTGAACATCATTGTGTATCAAATTTATTATATAATTATAATTATTGAATCTAACTAATTTTTAATATTTTTCTTGATGACGAGTAATCTACTTGAAATAAAAATGTATCTCAGAACGGCTGGTATGGGTAGTAACACTTTTGTTCATAAGGAGAGAACAACGTTTCGACATTCCTAGGTCATCTTCAGGTCAAGAAAGAGAGTTTGAATGTGACCATTGACGGACACGTATTAGGGACGAGAATATAAATGAATACGGAACTGTAGGGGGCGTTGCAGGTGGTTTGTTTTTGAATTTCGCACAAAGCTACTCGAGGGCTAACACAGATGCTAGCCGTCCCTAATTTTGCATTGTAAAACTAGAGGGAAGGTAGTTATTCATCACCACCCACCGCCAACTCTTGGGCTACTATTTTACCAACGAATAGTAGGATTGACCGTCACATAATAACGGATAAAAGAGCGAGCATGTTTGACGTAACGGGGATGCGAATAGCGACCCTCAGAGTCGCACGCATTAACACGCTTGGCCATGCCGGGCCCAAAACTTTCCAATGCCGGGAATTGAACCCGGGCCTCCTGTATGAAAGCCAACTATCCGAGCCACTAGACCACATGGGATGCAGGTGAATGTTAGATTATTAATTAGTATAGCAAACAAACGTGGCAGGGGTTTAGTTTAGAGAGAGAAATCGTAAGAATTCTCTCTCCAACTGGGGTGTTCAGGAACGTTGTGGTTCCTCTTCGTCCCCTTTCGTGAAAGGTTATTAGGTTTAGTTTTATTTATTTATTTATTAAATAATTTTTGACTCTTTTTTTTTTGGGTGAAGGAGGTCATTCTTAATGTTATCCTAGACCGAGGTAAAGGCAGCACCGGAGAGAACGGCCAGGTCCCGTCCCGAAAGGCAGAAGTCAAAGTAAATATGAAGATGAACTCAAACGACCCGAATCAGGGTCTGGCAATAAAGTTGCTTGGGCTGGGATCTAAAAATCCAATGCCTAAGTTTTTGTATAGGTATTTATATATAGGTAATTAGTATAGGTATGAAGGTGTACCTTTATATTGGTTTAATTTTGATTTTAGTTGCTGTATAAGTAGAGCTTTTTTTATTTTGCGTTTATTTATATTTGTTTCTCTACTTAATATCTGGGTGTTTTCTATGGTTATGTTGTGTTTATTTAAGTTGCAATATTCAAAAACGTGTTAAGGTGTTTTGTTTTTTTAATCTAGTTTCCATTTTTCTGCTTGTTTCTGCAATATAGCGGTCGTGGCAGTTGTTGCATTGTATTTTATAAATTATGTTCGTGTTGTGTTTGTCAGCGTAGTTTTTACATAATATGGACTTCGGTTTTGTACCTCGTTTTTGGTGTTTACTGGAATGTTGTGAATATAAGTTCCTATTTTTATCAAATATTTCTGATTAAGTTTTTTTTTATTGCTGAATGTTTGTTTGTTTTGTTTCTTTTTGAATTTCGCGCGAGGCTACTCGAGGACTATCTGCGCTAGCCGTCCCTAATTTAGCAGTGTAAGACTAGAGGGAAGGGAGCTAGTCATCACCGCCAACTCTTGGGCTACTCTTTTACCAACGAATAACGGGATTGACCGTAACTTTACAACGTCCCCACGGCTGAAAGGGCGAGCATGTTTGGTGCGACCGGGATTCGAATCCGCGACTCTCGGATTACGAGTCCAACGCTTTAACACACTTGGCCATGCCGGGCCTTTTTTTTTTACTGAGCCTACCAAGTGGAATCAAACCCCTGATTTTAGCGTTGTAAGTCCGTAGACATACCGCTATACCAGCGTGGGGCTAAAGTTCAGGCGTTGTGCACTCGTGGCGCTGTTTATCAAGTGAACAACGTGAGAGGCGATGTTTTTTTTTTCTTTGGGGCGGGGGGTGTTGAATGTGCTCTACCGGCTGAAGTCCGCCAGAGATGTTGGGGCAATGGAATGGGATATCAGTGTATGGGTAAAAAAGGAACGCCTCAACAGCGCCGGAAAGCGTGTAGTGTAGGGTCTCGCTAGGTCTCACCACAGTAGCTGGCAGATATCTGTAAAAATAATAGTGTGGATTGTTTGTTTTCTGAATTTCGAGTAAATCTACACAAGGGATATCTGCGTAAGCCGTCCCTAATTTAGCAGTTGGAAGGCAGCTAGTCATCACGACCCACCACCACCAACTCTTGGATACTATTTTACCAACGAATAGTGGGATTGAAAACAACTTACAACACTCCCACGGCTGAAATGGTGAGCATGTTTGGTGTGGCGAAGATGGTGAACCATGTGTATCTCGCCTTTGTAACGTTTCCAGGGTGAAAGTGACAATTATCTTAACCAATTAGTTGTTGTCTTTACTTTCTGTAACAACCTATTGTGTCTATCACTTCATGAAAATATTTATAACTTAGAATTATCAGTTGCCATAGCAATAGTGTTGAAACAAAATTTAACGAGCTTTCATATGAGCAAAATATTTTTATGATTGCCTAAATTATTCCTTTGGCATATCATATATTGATTGTATTGCCATCTAGTGTTATTAGCTAGCACAAATTATTTTTTAAGAATTTTTCTTTTATCGCCATCTAGCGTAAAAGGTTAATATGATTTACTGTTAACGTAATAATTAATATACCATCTTAACTTAACGGTACGATTCATCCAATTGTAGTAATAAACTCACACGTAAGAGGGCAGCAGTAATGCATTTAAATTCTTCCTCTAGTTAATAATTTAACATGTTTAGGAACAGTGGATCTTTTAAGCTTACACCTTATTGTATTTACACTGACGAACAGTTTTGTTCTCAGTTTTTGTCAGTTTATAATCAGATAATACCGACCAGTATTACAAACATATATAATTACGTATAGAAAGAAAAAATACAAATTAAAATTAGACTCATACAATAATGTCTCATATTGTACAAAGTAAAAGTTAAGATATACCATAACGGAACAACAACAACATATTACTTGTAATATTACCGTATGTTTTAGTATCTTTGTATATTAAACATATTACTTGTAGTATTACCGTATGTTCTAGAATTCTTGTAACTAACATAACATGATTATGGAGAATGAATATTTCAACAAAGTAATATTCTATTCTCCTTTATCTTCACGCCATCTGTTGGTTTTAATTTAAAAACTAAAATAAAAATTGAAAATAAATATTTTCAATAATCGTGTTGTAATTTGTTTTTATAACAGGTTTCATCAATAGTAGATTCATTTCTTATGCTAGAAAATTTTATTTGAAGAACAATTCCTTGACGAATGTTTATTGTAATCATTGAAATTTTCCACCACCATTATTACAGTCTAAGTATTTCTTCTACTAGGTCCGGCATGGCCAGATGGTTAAGGCTCTCGACTCGTAATCTGAAGGTCGTGGTTTCGAATACCCGTCACACCAAACATGTTCGCCCTTTCAGCCATGGGGCGTTATAATGTGACGATCAATCCTACTATTCGCTGGTAAAAGAGTAGTCCAAGCGTTATCGGTGGGTGTTGATGAATAGCTGCCTTCAGTCTAGTCTTACACTACTAAATTAAGGACGGCTAGCGCAGATAGCCCTCGAGTAGCTTTGCGCGAAATTCAAACCAAATTTTTTCTACTAACTGAGCCACAGTCGAAGTGGTTATAATTAATATAAATATTTTTACTGATCATAAAATAAGTAAATTGTACAATAAATTAAGATATAGAAATAAGTTTAATAAACAAAGCTGGCGGCACTTTCTAATAAAAAAGCATTGTATATTAAAATATACGTAACCGTTTGAAGCTACATATTTACAATTATCAAATTAAAATTTTAAAGTCATCTGTAATTAATATCTTTGTCCGCAGTTTTTAATGTTTATAATGTGAAAATAATAATATCAAACAACTCGACCAAATACAACATATTACCATACATAGAGGAGAGAAAAATAAGACTAGATCATAAACTACACAGCGAGTTCTTAATGACGAGAAACCCACTTGAAATAAAAATGTATCTCAGAACGGCTGGTATAGGTATTAACACTTTTACTAATAAAGCAGAGAACAGGTACTATATTATTATGAGAGAAACCTTGAATATATTATTTGTCATGTGTGATCTCTGTTACCACCATTATGTGTGAAAACGAAACTGGAACTTAAAATTCAGTGTCTGAAAAAGTTTCTAAAACACACAAGAAATATTATTTACTGTCTGCATCAAGCTGTAGAAATGAAATTTAAACAGAAAAAATTACTGAATAAAATAATGAAATGAATAATAATAATATAATAAAAGCAGACCACAGGAGAAGTATTGTATTCTGATCACAATATTTTAAAATATGAAGCATCTAGGTAGCATCTGCTAACATTTAGTCTATTTTTAAATATATACAACAATTTAAATCCTAGGTACGGTATATCTTACTGTTTAGTTTTCCACGTTTGTAAGTTCTGCAACTTAATTTTCTTGATAAGTATACACTAAAATTTACTTCCAATAATGTAAAGTTTTTACTACATTTGTGGTAAAACGAAATATACAGCCTGCTTATTTCAAAATTATATTATCAGAAATGAATTATTTGTTTTATATAAGTATCCCACAGAATGATGTTAGAGTATCCATTAAGTGACCATTATTCACCAAGAAAAGATTATTAACATAGCTCATATTTGTCTGTGAAGTAAAGGCGTGGCAGCTATTTTCTTGATGTATCATTATTTTAAGGAAGGGTTAGCTTATTCTAATTCTGTGGTAGTATGAGATAAGGATCTTTATTGTATTTTTTATGATTATTTAAAGTGTATGATGTTTATTCTATTTTTATATTGTGATCTAAAAGGTAGCATCATTATTCTATTTTTATATGATGATTTAAAATGTAGGATGTTTATTCTATTTTTATATTATGATCTAAAAGGTAGGATCTTTATTCTAATTTTATATGATGATTTAAAATGTAGGATGTTTATTCTACTTTTATATTATGATCTAAAAGGTAGGATCTTTATTCTAATTTTATATGACAATTTAAAATGTAGGATTTTTATTTAATGATTTATGATTATGATTTAAAATGTAGGATGTTTATTATATTTTTATGTTATGATCTAAAAGGTAGGATCTTTATTCTATTTTTATATGATGATTTAAAATGTAGGATGTTTATTCTATTTTTATATGATGATTTAAAATGTAGGATGTTTATTCTATTTTTATATGATGATTTAAAAGGTAGGATATTTATTCTATTTTTATTTGGGGAGTTAAAAGTTTGCATGTTTATTCTATTTCTTTATGGTGTTTTGAAGATAGAATATTTTATTATTCTAGTTCTGGTACTAAGTTTTACTGCACGATCATTTTAAAGATAGGATAGTTTTGTTTTCTCTTGTTGTTTTATGTTTTAATGCCTCGTCATCTTGGGTGTTATTCGTACTCAGTAGAATGTGGCGTTTGCTGTAGCGTGAAATTTAAAGGTACGCGTATTGTTTCAAATTTCGGAAAACATTTATGACAATTTATCAAGCCTCTCTGACCAAGAGAGTTTCACCAACTATTTGTAAGTCAAATATATGCCGTTTACATAGTGATTGAAATAACTAAATTTACTGATCAGTGCGTAAAGCTGTTCAGTTGGTCGAACATTATGCGTTTATTAAAGTCAACGCCAGTGTTTCATCTTCTATAGGAATCTTGTTTTCCTGATTAGAGTTGTTTTATTTATTTGTTTGTAATATTTAGCGTTAAGATACACAAAGAGCTGTCTGAGATCTGCCTAACATGAAAAATCGAATCTCGAATTTTAAACGTTGGAAACAACAACAAATCAAACAAATCATATCACGAGAAGGCACGCCCTCTTGTAGCTAAGAGAAGAAAGAAATACTATGCCAGACACTGAGGGTCTAAGGTATTACCTTCACAAGCATGTCCTTTTTTCCTCTTGCTGGAAGAGGGCGTTGTTCACTTGACTCACTTAACTTACCGGTATGTTATCTTTCAACCAAGTAGCAACTCTATGTCTTTTCCTTTTACAACTGAACCGGATTACAGGTTTTTTTAGTATTACGCCGCGAGTTTGTTTTACTTTTGATATCGTGCATTACTACTTTCAACCAAAACGTTAGATCAGGAACTTTGAAAGGTTTCATTCTTCGCTCGTGAGTGTCAGTTCTATATACAATGTTATTTGGCCTGTTTCACTTTAAACTCCAAGCAAAACGAGTCGTGATTAACTAGTTTTTATTACTGTTAAGTGCAGCCTCCTCCGTCCTTGTGAACGATTTTGTATGGTTCTTATAATAAAGATACGTGTGTTTTCTTATAGCAAAGCCACATCTGGCTATATGTTGAGTCTACAGAGTCGAAACGAACCCTTGATTTTAAAGTTGTAACTCTGTAGACTTACCGTCGTACCAGCGGGGTAATGTAATAAAAACAAAAGGGTAGTTTGTTTGTGGCTTGAATGACCTTTCTCTTAACTATGGATCAGTAACAAAGGGAATGAACAAACCGACCTCTCTCAACTGGATTTATCTGAAACAAAAAACAATAATTGTTCATTTAAATAGATTCAGTACATGTACAATATAATAACAATAATGGACGTTAGTAATATACTACTAACTGTATTCATCAACCAGTCCTGGTTTGGTTTGATTTGAATTTCGCGCTACTCGAGAGCTATCTGCACTAGCCGTCCCTAACTTAGCAGCGTAAGACCAGAGGGAAGGCAGCTAGTCATCACCATCCACCACCAACTCTTGGGATACTCTTTTACCAACGAGTAGAGGGATTGACTATTGCATTATAACGTCTCCACGACTGAAAGGGCGAGCATGTTTGGTGTGGTAGGGATTCAAACCCGCAACCCTCGAATTATGAGTTGAGTGCTTTAACCACCTGGTCATGCCGAGCCTTAAGCATGACTTACCAGCACAGATAGTGTATTAGTTAGCTCCGTGCTTAACAGCAGCAGTTATATCAGTTGTAACAACTGAAGTTACGTTTACTAACTGAAAAACGATATCTTTATTCTACTCTTTAGAAAACCTAGTTTATATATTAAAAATATTTCTCAGTAACTTTAGTTTGGCTACATTTGTTGTTGTCAGAATCGACTGTCGAAAAATTGTCTGTGTCAATTTCAAATAGAGTAAACCTTTAAAACACCCCACCACCTCTGGCTCCAGGACAATTGTCAAGCCTCAAAACACTAACAACCAGGTTTGGATACACGTGATGGGTAAAGTATGGATAGCTAGCTCATT
Source organism: Tachypleus tridentatus (assembly GCF_004210375.1). Lineage (NCBI taxonomy): Eukaryota > Metazoa > Arthropoda > Merostomata > Xiphosura > Limulidae > Tachypleus > Tachypleus tridentatus. Next base: position 37,281,858 of record NC_134827.1, on the reverse strand, counting down.
GTGTAACTTTACGTTCAATATGAAATCAACGGGGGTCCGGCATGGCCAAGTGTGTTAAGGCGTTTCGACTTGTAAGCCGAGGGTTGCGGGTTCGAATCTCGGTCGCACCAAATATGCTTGCCCCTCCCAGCCGTGGGGGTGTTATAATGTTGCGGTCAATCCCACTATTCGTTGGAAAAGAGTAGCCCAAGAGTTGGCGGTGGGTGGTGATGACTAACTGCCTTCCCTCTAATCTTACACTGCTAAATTAGGGACGGCTAGCGCAGATAGCCCTCGAGTAGCTTTGCGTGAAATTCAAACAACTCAACGTTTCAGAAGAGTTTTTTTTTTCATCGGTCCAATCCGTTTATTTTTGTAACTATACTATTGGTGGAATTTCTAGTGAATCAAACACTGGATTGCTCTTTCTGATTATTTTTATTATTTTTTGTTTTTTTTATAATGTTGAATGTAGTTTTACGCTGGACTATATAAAAAGTTCGTCTGGTCCTGAATCTTGGAAAATAAATTTAGTCCTATCCTTCGCTAAATGTTGTCGATAACAGATTAACCTTAGGATTCAAGGATAAGGGTTGCTGTTCTCGTCAAGGATCTAAATGAACTTCCCAAGACATGTAGGGCTTTGCCCTAAACTGTTATTGAAAAAACATCTAAAATAATTCTGTTTTATTATAGTTAACATTGTTACTTTGTGATCCTGTTATTTAAAGTTTAATTTCTGTTTTGTTGACTTGGTACTGTAGCTGGTATCAGCTCCACTGTGCTTGGTACTGTAGCTATTCTCAGCTCCACTGTGCTTGGTACTGTAGCTAGTCTCAGCCCCACTGTGTTTGGTACTGTAGCTAGTCTCAGCTCCACTGTGCTTGGTACTGTAGCTAGTCTCAGCCCCACTGTGTTTGGTACTGTAGCTAGTCTCAGCTCCACTGTGCTTGGTACTGTAGCTAGTCTCAGCCCCACTGTGCTTGGTACTGTAGTTAGTCTCAGCTCCACTGTGTTTGGTACTGTAGCTAGTCTCAGCTCCACTGTGCTTGGTACTGTAGCTAGTCTCAGCCCCACTGTGCTTGGTACTGTAGTTAGTCTCAGCTCCACTGTGCTTGGTACTGTAGCTATTCTCAGTTCCACTGTGCTTGGTACTGTAGCTAGTCTCAGCTCCACTGTGCTTGGTACTGTAGCTTGTCTCAGCTCCACTGTGCTTGGTACTGTAGCTGGTATCAGCTCCACTGTGCTTGGTACTGTAGCTAGTCTCAGCTCCACTGTGCTTGGTACTGTAGCTAGTCTCAGCTCCACTGTGCTTGGTACTGTAGCTAGTCTCAGTTCCACTGTGCTTGGTACTGTAGCTAGTCTCAGCTCCACTGTGCTTGGTACTGTAGCTAGTCTCAGCTCCACTGTGCTTGGTACTGTAGCTAGTCTCAGCTCCACTGTGCTTGGTACTGTAGTTAGTCTCAGCTCCACTGTGCTTGGTACTGTAGCTAGTCTCAGCTCCACTGTGCTTGGTACTGTAGCTAGTCTCAGCTCCACTGTGCTTGGTACTGTAGCTAGTCTCAGCCCCACTGTGTTTGGTACTGTAGCTAGTCTCAGCTCCACTGTGCTTGGTACTGTAGCTAGTCTCAGCCCCACTGTGCTTGGTACTGTAGCTAGTCTCAGCTCCACTGTGTTTGGTACTGTAGCTAGTCTCAGCTCCACTGTGCTTGGTACTGTAGCTAGTCTCAGCCCCACTGTGCTTGGTACTGTAGTTAGTCTCAGCTCCACTGTGCTTGGTACTGTAGCTATTCTCAGTTCCACTGTGCTTGGTACTGTAGCTAGTCTCAGCTCCACTGTGCTTGGTACTGTAGCTTGTCTCAGCTCCACTGTGCTTGGTACTGTAGCTGGTATCAGCTCCACTGTGCTTGGTACTGTAGCTAGTCTCAGCTCCACTGTGCTTGGTACTGTAGCTGGTATCAGCTCCACTGTGCTTGGTACTGTAGCTAGTCTCAGCTCCACTGTGCTTGGTACTGTAGCTAGTCTCAGCTCCACTGTGCTTGGTACTGTAGCTAGTCTCAGTTCCACTGTGCTTGGTACTGTAGCTGGTATCAGCTCCACTGTGCTTGGTACTGTAGCTAGTCTCAGCTCCACTGTGCTTGGTACTGTAGCTATTCTCAGCTCCACTGTGCTTGGTACTGTAGCTAGTCTCAGCTCCACTGTGCTTGGTACTGTAGCTAGTCTCAGCTCCACTGTGCTTGGTACTGTAGCTGGTCTCAGCTCCACTGTGCTTGGTACTGTAGCTAGTCTCAGCTCCACTGTGCTTGGTACTGTAGCTAGTCTCAGCTCCACTGTGCTTGGTACTGTAGCTAGTCTCAGCTCCACTGTGCTTGGTACTGTAGCTGGTACTGTCTAGTCAGCTCCACTGTGCTTGGTACTGTAGCTAGTCTCAGCCCCACTGTGCTTGGTACTGTAGCTGGTCGTCTCAGTTCCACTGTGCCCCACTGTGCTTGGTACTGTAGCTGGTCTAGTCCACTCAGCTCCAGCTGTGCTTGGTACTGTAGCTAGTCTCAGCTCCACTGTGCTTGGTACTGTAGCTAGTCTCAGCTCCACTGTGCTTGGTACTGTAGCTAGTCGTAGCTCCACTGTGCTTGGTACTGTAGCTAGTCTCAGCCCCACTGTGTCGTGTTCTTCTTGTTTATCTATAGCATAAAGTTAATACGAATTGTTGGAGCTTTATCAACTGTTGGCAGTTTGCTGTCTATCTTCGCACTCTAGCTTCATCTCTTAACAGTATACAGAATTACACAGTACGATAACACAATGGAAAAGTCAGCTACGCGTCTTTTAAAAAATAAAAAGGTAACAAATGTATGATAACTAACAACAACTTAAAGAAACTAATTCTTTCATTTGATCCCGTGAGTCTGTTTGTTTGTTTTGCTTTTTCATAAACAATAATCAGTGTATTTTAAAAATGTCTTTCCAGAGCGAAATCTCCAATTGTGGCTAAACGAAACTTTTAGTTGTTGTTAAGCCTAAAACTGCATCACAGGTATTGAACCAAGATTTTAACAGTCCTAAGCCTGCAGATCTACTGAAGAGCGATTGAGAAGCGGTTAACACTGTTTTTTTCAAGGACTTTTTATTAGATTGATTGTGAGTTGATGTGTGCAAAACTAGAGACTTGTTTCTTGATGATGAGAAACCCACACGAAATAAAAATCTATCTCAGAACGGCTGGTATGGTTCTTAACCTGTAGATGACCTAGGAAGGTCGAAACGTTGTTCTTTCCTTATCAGTAAAATTGTCAATACCCATAACCAGCCGTTCTGAGACACATAGAGACTTGTTTGTTTGTTTTGAATTTCGCGAAAAGCTACACGAGGACTATCTGCTCCAGCCGTCTCTAATTTACCAGTGTAAGACAAGAGGGAAAGCAGCTAGTCATCACCACCCACAACCAACTCTTGAACTACTCTTTTACCAACGAATATTGGGATCGACCGTTACATTATGACGTCCCTACAACTGATATTATGAGTCAAGTGCCTTAACCACCTGGCTATGCAGAGCCCAATACTGTATAAATCTGATAGCTTGTGTCTCCTAACAGAACATACCATGTGGCCACTACTCTTTTACCAACGAATAGTGGGATTGACCGTAAATTATAACGCCCCCACGGCTGAAAGGACGGGCATGTTTGATGCAACGGGGTTTGGAACCTGCAACCCTCAGATTACGAGCCGAGTGTCTTAACCACCTGGCCATTGTCGTTAGTTCTACGTTAGAAAGGCTGCACCTGAACCTTAAGAGCCTCTTACCTGGTTATTTAGACCCATGTGATGGACAAAGTTAGGCCTAGTAGTTAGGGTACCTGAATTGTGAATCCGGCTATTCATGGTTCTGATTCCGTTAACATAAAATGATGATCCACTTTGGGACCGTGGGGAGGCCAGTAAAGCTGGAGTTAAAATCTCACTGTCCATCAGACAAAAGTGGATAAAAAATTGGCGGTGAGTACGTTACAATTTGCTTTCACCTCTGACCCCTGTATAATCACAAGAAAGGTACGAGTCTCAAGTCTGTGGAGAGGAAGAGCCGTATCGCAAAGTGTTTTTGTGCCATATCTCATTTGGTTTAAAGGAAACTGTAGACCACGGTAAGTGTTTCATAATGTTTTGCCTGTGACCTCTACAATCGAAACGACGTCTAATGAAATAAAATACAATAAAAGCTACCTGAGGTCATTGTTCTATGGAAACTTCCTTTTCCAACTTTCAAGATGACCGGTCCAGGAATAAGGGAGTGACTCACAAATATAATTAGTCAAAAAATATGGGGACTAAACTCTGTCTTCCCTTCTTTGGAAGGGACGTAATGAATCCAAATAAAACTAAACTTTTCTTTTAAATTTTAAATACGTTGTCAAGTATAGTTAGTTTTAATTTCCAACATACGAAATATGATAGAATAATGGTAAGTACTTTCAACAACAGGATGGGAAGCAGAATCTCCTAGAAATATCCACTGTAGTCTTAGTACTATTTAAACAGGGTGGATTGTAATATTAAAAACAGACTACCTCCGGTTAAACAGGATGGATTGTAATATTAAAAACAGACTACCTCCGGTTAAACAGAATGGATTGAATATTAAAAACAGACTACCTCCGGTTAAACAGGGTGGATTGTAATATTAAAAACAGACTACATCCGGTTAAACAGGGTGGATTGTAATATTAAAAACAGACTACCTACGGTTAAACAGGGTGGATTGTAATATTAAAAACAGACTACCTACGGTTAAACAGGGTGGATTGTAATATTAAAAACAGACTACCTACGGTTAAACAGGATGGATTGTAATATTAAAAACAGACTACCTCCGGTTAAACAGGATGGATTGTAATATTAAAAACAGACTACCTCCGGTTAAACAGGGTGGATTGAATATTAAAACCAGACTACCTCTGGTTAAACAGGATGGATTGAATATTAAAAACAGACTACCTCCGGTTAAACAGGGTGAATTGTAATATTAAAAACAGACTACCTATGGTTAAATAGAGTGGATTGTAATATTAAAAACAGACTACCTACGGTTAAACAGGGTGGATTGTAATATTAAAAACAGACTACAGGGTGGATTAAAACAGGGTGGATTGTAATATTAAAACAGACTACCCTGGTTAAACAGGGTGGATTGTAATATTAAAAACAGACTACCTCCGGTTAAACAGGGTGGATTGTAATATTAAAAACAGACTACCTCCGGTTAAACAGGATGGATTGTAATATTAAAAACAGACTACCTCCGGTTAAACAGGATGGATTGTAATATTAAAACAGACTACCTCCGGTTAAACAGGGTGGATTGTAATATTAAAACAGACTACCTCCGGTTAAACAGGATGGATTGTAATATTAAAAACAGACTACCTCCGGTTAAACAGGATGGATTGTAATATTAAAAACAGACTACCTCCGGTTAAACAGGATGGATTGTAATATTAAAAACAGACTACCTCCGGTTAAACAGGATGGATTGTAATATTAAAAACAGACTACCTCCGGTTAAACAGGGTGGATTGTAATATTAAAAACAGACTACCTCCGGTTAAACAGGATGGATTGTAATATTAAAACAGACTACCTCCGGTTAAACAGGATGGATTGTAATATTAAAACAGACTACCTCCGGTTAAACAGGATGGATTGTAATATTAAAACAGACTACCTCCGGTTAAACAGGATGGATTGTAATATTAAAACAGACTACCTCCGGTTAAACAGGGTGGATTGTAATATTAAAAACAGACTACCTCCGGTTAAACAGGGTGGATTGTAATATTAAAACAGACTACCTCCGGTTAAACAGGATGGATTGTAATATTAAAACAGACTACCTCCGGTTAAACAGGATGGATTGTAATATTAAAACAGACTACCTCCGGTTAAACAGGGTGGATTGTAATATTAAAACAGACTACCTCCGGTTAAACAGGTGGATTGAATATTGAATATTAAAAACAGACTACCTCCGGTTAAACAGAATGGATTGTAATATTAAAACAGACTACCTCCGGTTAAACAGGGTGGATTGTAATATTAAAACAGACTACCTCCGGTTAAACAGGGTGGATTGTAATATTAAAACAGACTACCT